>NC_046301.1:1800000-2082500 GCF_004115265.2 Rhinolophus ferrumequinum | reverse complement strand
GACATTACATTAGTTCTTGGTGTTCTCTCTCCATGACGTTCTGCCTACACGCAGAACTGGAATAAATGTATTTATTCTTTTCAAAGCAGGGATTTAAATACATTCCATGAAATTATTTCTACCTTCTCCCCCTCTTCATGGACGATACAGAAGTTAGATAACTTTGATGTGATCCATAAGGGAGTCTTCAGCAAAGGTTTTAAATAACCATCCCATTCTACTTATCAGTCAATAAATGGGCCAGTAGAAAACTCTCTTTGTGCCCACAGTTTTAGGAAGTCTGCCATCCCTGAAACAGCTCCTGAACTCTTACCATTCATTCCACATTTGCATGAACACAACTTAAAGAGTTTCTTTTCCTCAATGTAATCTCATTACAACAACTTCCTAAAGCATACTTCCTAGAACACGTATAGTACCAAATTTACGTTTACATAAACTTTTATTCTAATTATAAAGTAAATAAATTTTCAAAAGCCTTGGGAAAATAAATAAAAACATAAATGAGTTTTTATAAAAAGGCTAAGCTAGTTAAATCCATAGCATAAAATTAAGCATGATTGTTTGTTTGGTATATATCGTTAAGGTCTTTGGGCCTGTCTTTTTCTCTCTCAGATTACATAACCAAACACACACACACACACATACACACACACACACACACATACACAAATGAAATACTATCTCTCAAAGAGAACAGATAATAAACAACATGTAACACACAGTTACTGTAGTTCAAAAACTGCATTAAATGCTTTACAAATCTAATTTATACACAAACGACACATGAATTTAGGACCTATTATTATCCATCATCCAGAGACAATAAAATTGAAGTTTGGAGCAATTATGTGTCAACCATATTTAAATATTAATAAAGGGCGGAGCCATGTTTTAAAACCAGCTCCCCATATTTCTAAATAATGTTTATTTGGGTTATTAGACGTTATTGCCATGCAAGTTCCATACTCAGTGTCCAAGAATCTAACTTAGCTTGTCTGACCTCCCTGTATTATGTGCACTAGGTTTCCCTGTTTTTCATGCTTATATGTCACTTGGCAATAAATGTCATGAAAGGGTATTTCTGGATATATCATCTGACTATGACTTAAAAACAAAGTAGTATAAATTTTAGACCACATGTAAAGAATTTCATACACAGTGCTATGTTGTCTTCTAGAAAATGTATACTATTTCCACTAATGTCAGAACATCCTGATTCCAGCTCAAACCTTACTTGCTGACTCACCAAAATAGGAATAATATGCCCTATGTGTGAAACAGCAGTTGGGGACACACCCGTAGTGTGACTAGGCTACTCCCTGGCCTCTTGCTATTAGTATCTTCCAAATCATCATGCCATTGGTTATTGAGATTGGGGCACACTGATGTGTCCCACTGAGAGTCGAGGCTGGCCAGAGGTTCAGGAAGGGCGGGGTGCAGAGAAATGTGTGTGGCTATAAAAGGCCAACATGACGGTCCTTGTACTGTACAACGTGATCACAGCATTTTCAAACACAGTCACATTCGGGGGTTCTAGGTGGATGTGAAGTGTGGAGGGGCGCTAGTCAACACTTTACACCTCGTCTGCTTCTTGTCTGGCCAGGAAACTATCCCCTCCTGGTTCTGCCTACTCTGGTTGCTCTCTAGTACCTTAAAAATGGGTTTTACATTGCTAACATTTTTCATTATGGTTTGGGATGAATGGTGAGTTTCATGCAATCTACCTTTCTATGCGCACACTGGACTTCCCATTCCCATTTCCTCTCTGCAAAACTCCCTCTGGGGGCGACTGGTAGATGGGCCATCTTTCGGCTTGCTTCCTTAGAGGGCCCTGCACCATGCGGCACCCACAGTCACAGTGCCAACTGTGCGTATCCATTACAGAACTAAAATGTCACACTGCAGTGGTGTGCTTGTGACTTTGACCACCACAAAGCTGAGTGCATCTTTGAATGCACGGTGCCTTATTCAGCATCAGTGGGTAGCAGGATCTCAGAAAATACTTACCTAATAAATGAGTTTGCAGTTGAATGAATGAATACAGAGAAAAAGACAGAATTAAAATGATCTCTATATTATGAAGACATAGAAAATCTACTGAGATTTATAAGAGCAAGAAGAAAGCAAAATAATGAGATCTGAGTCTGATTCTAACATGGCTACTTTAATAAAAATAGCTAAATTTAATAAACACCAGCTTTGTGTGATGGTACATGGTACCATCTCTTCTGTACCATGGTACAAACATCTCTTCTGTACCATGCAACAAGATAATTATACTACACAAATTGTGTATTTTAAATTTCAAATTAATTTCATGAGATGTTATCCCAGTTCTTTGTTTTGTCGATGACCTGACTTCTAGAGAGACCACGGTGTCAGAGGTGACCCAAACCCCGCTACTTGGAACTCTTGCTGTACAAAGCATACAGTCATTTTCTCCCATAGGTTGTGATTTGATTCTGGAATTAGTTTTGTTTTCTTGACCAGTTTAATATGCAGAACCTAAGCCTGGAAACAACTGATTCAGTAACTTGAATCTGGGCTAATTTACATGTGAAAATCTCTGTGAATGACACTGGTTTTGTAAATTTTTTTTTTTTTTTTTTTTTTTTTTTTCATGAAGACGCCTAGGAGGTTTTGCGTTCTGGTATATTAGATGGGCTACTCTGCTCAGTGTAAGAGAGGCAGAATAACGCTGGCCACAGCCGAGCTGGACAGGACAGCTGAGCTGACAGGTATCAGGCAGTGGTTAAGACAAGCAGCCAAAATGAAAGAACAGTCGAGCCTTCAATCCTCAAGAACAAGAGACTAAACAGAGAAGGTGCTAACGTTCCATTTTTCCCCAGGGAAATGTCCAGGTGAGGGTCAAACCCCTCAGAACAGTGGGGTGGGCGGCAGGGTCTCACTGAGGCATCCTGAACAAAAGCCTCCTGTCATTTTATGGGCTCAAGGAGTGGAGATGTACCAAATAGAGACAGAATGGGGAAGGGAGAGGTGTGAGCTCCCTCCCTCCACCTGAGAGGAGATCTCAGCAGAGGCCCCGAGGGCAGGTGCCTGGGCCAGGAGGCTAGCTGTGCACAGCTGAAGCAGCCTGCGGACCTGGGTCCTGGCCTGCAGGCCCAGCGCACTGAGCACCAGGTTGGGTGGGGAGGGCCTTTCCCTGGAGGCCTTCCAGGGGAAGCCTTGGGCACTGCCTGTGGTCAGGCTGAGGGCCTGGGGCCAGAGCCCTCCTCCAGCTACGACGTGGTCCTGAATTAGCGGGCACAGTCTCCAAGTGAGCTTCCGCTGTTCTTTATGCCACAGGGAACGGACTCCTTCAGCAAACCTTCCTGAGCTGCCCGTGCAGAAAGCACCTAAGACAGTCCCGCTGTCAGACCCATATGCAGGTTGAAAGACCAACAGGCACACGCCACTTTTCTGGGCCAGTGGTCCTGCAGTGCCAAAGAGTTTGAGGCCACGCGTGGAGCCGTGATTGCCACGCACACCTCTGCAAACTGTGGGCTGTGAAATGACACGTGCGTTTCAGACAAGATCTCAGCAAATCTTCCATTTCTTCGTTCTCAGCCTATTGATGAAAATGGTTTGTCAGTTCTGAGGCCGTGAAAGTGGCTTGAAACAAATGCCTACGGGACAAAATGGACTGTTAAACTGTCCCCTGCATCACACCCTTTATTACATAAATATGGAATGGAGATGGTCAAGATGCACGTTTTTCAGTTTAACAAAGACCAGCCTCGCACAATGCCCTTATATATTCCGTAATACGTACAAAAGTAAACAGAATTCTCTGGGCCCCAGGGAAGGGCTTACTCACGCTGCTCCCTAGCAAATCTGAATTTGGATCACTTCCTGTTGAGAGATCTGGGGCTGCATCTCCTATTTTCAGTTTCTCCCTCTCTCCCGCCCTCCCTCTCCCACCATGTTCAGCGAAAGTCCTGCCAATATTTATCTCCATGGACCCAAGATCCCCCAGCAGTCAGAGCCTCGCCTGCCAGTCACAACTCCGAGTCTTTACTTTTAGAATGTAAGTCTTTTTAGAGTTGAAAATACAGTGAGTTTTCTATTTATAAAACAATGAGAAAATTTTTTCAAGTTGACTCTAATCAAACTTGGAATATATTTTAGAAGACTTTAGACTGCTGTACCTGGAAACAAAATGCCAAAGAAGAAGCTTTACTAAATGGTTCTGCAAATGCACCCTATTACGGAAATGTCTCACCACACAGGTTATTAATTCCATTTATTAATATATTAAATATATTAGTGGCAGAAGGTTTTACATTTGCTTGGCCTATTTTTCAAGCTGTTGCAAAATCTGTGTCTGTGCATGCGTGTGTGTTTAACTTTATCTATTAGAATATTCGATATTAGAATAACTCACGAGAATCAGAACATTACATTTATACAGGAAAAGATAAAATATTTTACTAAGTATTCCTCAGACTATCCACTTTTATCCTATTATCTTTATTCCATTCATTCTTGGACTATGAATTAATTATCCAAAAGACAGTTTATGTAATTATTGAGAAAAGCACATCTCCATCTTCATTACCTTCCTGACTCAATAGTTTCTACTTCATTTATTTGCTCAAATTAAATATAAGTATTTAGATATTTACTGAATTATTGCACTCATTCTGCGCTTTCTTAAGTCTAATGTGATCCGCCCAACATCTCTTTAATCCCCCATTTAATTGTCTGCATGGACCAACACGAAACATGAAAAAGCACTGATCCATGCTTCTCCCGGTACTTGGTTCATTATCCTGGTAAATGAAGCTTTAACATCTTGTATTATAAATAAAATTTTTGTAAGTGCAACTGATACAGGGAGCAAAATTACTAACATAAAGTGAAAAAAAAAATCTATATAATAGATAATTCCAGAAACTATTTTCTTAAGAGCTTTCAACATCAATTTTTAACATTCTGTGCTCTGGTTCCTTTTAAGGGACAGCGGCTGAATCAGAACTTCCTCTCAGTTCTTGCTACTTCCTTGAAAAAAAAGTCATTGACATGTAAGGTATGATACATATTATATGTGTATGCATATGTGTATGCATATGTACATGCCAATGCTGATTTCCCTCCAAAGTCAGAGACTGTGATGTGAGGACTATGTAGAAAACAGACAGAAACCTACTTTCTGGGCCAAAGCTAATGAATGGATTATAGACCAAAAGTCACCAACTTTTGTGGTCTTGATAAACTAGGGGGGTTTTTTTTGTTTGTTTGTTTTGTAGAGTTATTTGGGAATTCATTTCCATTGTCCCCAACGTCTATTCATTAAACAGAAATCTGTATTACTAGAATATTAAACAGGATTAATTTTAAAACTTCCACAAAATTTCTAAAACACTTCTCTGAAAGTCTCTATCTTGATTTCATATTTTTTCTAGATGAATGAAACATGACAATTTTTAATTGTCTAATATATATCTCAAGGCATGTAATGTGATATTTCTTTAAATATATTTACTTTTACTTAAATTAAAATAAATAAGTGATAATTGTCATAATAAAAACTTAATTATTTTGTAATATTATATAAATTTTCTATTCTTTTAAACTAGAAAAAGGCATTCTTTTGCTCTTTTTATGCAACTCTATAGGAATCAAGGATTTTTTTACTCTATCAGTGGAACATTGAAAAAGGCATTTTCATTTATTTAAGTTTTCAAAGTCCAACTTTCTCCAGAACAACAACTACCAAAGTATTCAGTGGATTTAGATGAAATACTGCTGCCATTAAATGTTCTTCAACTGATTAAGCTGAAATGGGGAAAAACTATAAAAGAAACTCTCTTCGTTTCTAAAACATTTGACAAATAATGTCGCATAGTTTTCTAACTCTAAACCTACAGTGGAAAGAAATACCAACTGCGTCTCAGCAAGATGTTCAGCACTGGTAGCTTATGCATTGAAATGCTCCCTCTCTCTCTGTCTCTCTCTCTCTCTCTCTCTCTCTCTCTCTCTCTCTCACACACACACACACACACACACACACGTACACATCTGTAGACATATGCAGATGTACCTATATGTCACATTCATATGTACATATATGTATGTGGCCTAATCTACAATTGTATGAATGGCAGTTCAGGGCCAGGTTCCTGAACGGGGAACCCATATGTTATGTTATTGCATTTGAGCTTCTAGCTCTAAAAGCAGATATAAATTGCCAGAGATATTCTTATTATAAATTTACTTTCTTATTGGTGAACTGAAGTATATTTAATTTTTCTATGGCATAGCCATTATAGGAATTCTTGAACATTTTAAAATGTGATGATAATATTATGTTTGGCTGTAAAATAATGAGACTGATTTCTGGCATCCACAGAAGATATCAAACTCGTGTCACTTAATGTGATGATTGAAGGATTTTTATTATGATTTTGTCAAATGGTGGGGAAACAAATGCTCTATTTTTACTCTTACACAATTGAAGAATCTGCAATATAATGTAGCTTTCTGGAGAATATATTAGTTTATTTATTCTAAGAAACATTGAATAATACAGTGACTCCCGTAGAAAGAAAGGTGTTTTCTTTTGCTTGGAATATTTCAGAAAAGAGACAGGAAAATAATTTCCCTCAGGACAGCTCTATGATAAAATTGAAATTTTATCTTCCTTCCAAACTGGTATTAGCCTCTCTGATGTGATAGACTGGATGGAGCAAAGTATATAAAAATAACATGTTGTGATGGTGTCTGGGGTGTGAGTGTGTGTGTGTGTGTGTGTGTGTGTGTGTGTGTGTGTGTGTTTATTCACAAATTTGTGATAGAGACAGAGACAGAAAATATCAAAGACTGTTGTAAAGGAAAATGTTTTAAAATATATTCTATTGTGTTCATTTCTGATTTATGTTAATATGTCTTTGTTATTAAAATTACAGAAGATAGCAAGTAATTTAATAGTCATTTTCTTTTGTCAAGAAAATATTTGGTTTGTCATAAAGCATGAAATTGTTAAATGATATTCACATGAATCTCACACATTACCATCTGAACTAATGATTCCAGAAATGCAGGCTTACAGTGCAGGGGCAAACCTTTTTTTGGCTGGAGAAATGTGATCCTGTTATACACAGCTCCCTATAAAAGCCTGTCCTTTCTTGCATTAGGCCAATGGCTGATTTCAGATTTAACACAAATTGCATTTCAGTAGTGGAATAACTCTATTGTATTTTCCCATTAATTACACAGTTAATGTTTTATTTATTTCAATAGATGTAGAAGTATTTGACAAGATCCAATGCTTCTTCATGACAAAAAGTCAACAAATTGAGATTTGAAGGGGACTTTTTCAATCTGATAAAAGAAAGCCATGAAAACCCCACAACTGATGTCATACTTAATATTCAAAGACACAATGTTTTCCCCCTAAATTAGAAAAAAGACAATGGTTGTGTACATCTGTGAGTACACTAAAACTCACTGAGTTGGACACTTTAAATGAGTAAATTCTGTTAAGCAAATGATATATCAATTAGGCTGTTGTTTAAAAAAAATAATAAATATTTAAACCAACATAAGAATAAGAAGCAAGTTCAATTTTGATAAAGGAAAGATTCATTTCATGTCCATAAGATGGAACAACTTGCCTTGTTATTTTGGCATCTGTAGCCAACATTGAAGGAGATCAAATATGTGTAAAGAGCTACGTATTTCTAAAGAAAACTGAAAACTTTTAAAGATAGATTAATTGCCACAATTTTTTAACAGGCTGCCAAGTTACAATGGCCATCGGCATCACTACTCCCAACGCCGAGACGCATTCACAGAAATCACTGAAGTCATTATTGTCCCACTGAGTGGCAACCTTTCCCTTCCTTCCTGGAACGGCAGGCTATTTCTCTATTTTCCAAGTCATGAGGGAAGGCGCAATTACAGTGATTGGAAGTCATTGCAAAAAGGTGAATTGCGCACCTTTTTTTCCCCAGATAGCATCTGCTCATGTGTGAGATTTCCTAGCCCCCATCTCTTTCTTTGAAGAAACAAGGGTTGGAAAAATAAGAATCCTTGAGCTTCCTGGGTGTGAAACAGACTATGTGGAAGGTGGTCAGGCATGAGCCCTCTTTTCAATATTCTACCCAGTCAGGCTACTTTCAGAAAAAAAGATTAAAAAAAAAAAAAAAACCAGCTGGGGGTTCATTACTGCAGATGAGGGTTAACAGGGAGTGTTGGCCGAGCAGGATCTGAAGTGACTCTCCATCCTCTGAGACTCCTAGATCCCCCTTCATTCTACGCCACTGTGGCGTGTGACGACTTGGAAGCCAGCTGCACAGATGACAATGACAACAGTCTTAGGGGACCAATGGAGGACAGAGCAGCTCCAGAGAGATAAGTGTAAATTTCTTGTTTTTCTGCAGTCTCCCCTGTGCATTCCACAAACTAGAAGAAAGTCATCCTGTGAAGGGAAGATGGAGGTAGGTTTGCTCCCTTCCCTATTTGAGTTCTGCTGGAGGCTTTCGAAAAGATGGATATTCAATGACATATGCAAGTGAAGGTGTAACTGCACTGAATTGATGACATTTAGGGTTGGGAGTCTACCTGAGACGTGTGTAAGGGAAACGGAAGGGGGATTCAAAGGGAATGACTCAAGATAGTGAGAGGAGACAAACAGAGAGTATTTAGTTTGAAGTTGTATTTGTAAAAAGAAACAAAGTACAGAAAAAAGGGAATATATCAAGAGTCAGAAAACAGGTCAAATAAATCTCTATCAGATTATCTGAGGTTATATTGTCACTTTAGCATCCTCGTCTGTTTAGAGAAAGTGGAGGGTAGTGGTTGGGTTGGTTAGTTAGAGGAATGCAAAATGTTCATAATACTAAAATGGAGATTCTAGAGTGATTAATAACAAAATGTGTGAAGGCTTAATTAGACGTATAAAGCATACGTTTTAGAAAGAGTCCTAATGTTCAGATGCCTCAGCGCATTGGTTTAAATGGAAGTGGGAGAGGGGTTTGTCAGCGCTCATTTATCTCTCTATTGCCAACATCTTCTCATGAGCAAATCATGAGGCTGTGTTAGACTTTGCGTGTGAGATAGAAACTACTCCAAATGTTATCCCCTCAGCAAGCCTGTCATGTAGGAAAGACGTTATATAAATAAGTAAACAAACACATTAAATATGAGTGGATTCTAGGAAGGGAGCAAAGGATGCTGAGAGTTAAAATTAAAACAAAACAAAGCAAATACATGGATGGATAGACCTACTTTTTGGAGGTTGTCAAAAAAGCACCTATTAGGGTATAAGATTTAAGCCATGAGTTGGAGAATAGTGATGAGTATTATCTGCCAAGGCAAAACCAGGGCTAACAGCATCCCGTACGTGTTGCAGGGAGGAAGGAGTTCACCACGTGCCCGGAACAGACTTGAGTGAGTGGAGGTGTGTGTGCTGTGTGCGAGGAGTGTGTGCAGCGCACGGGGGTGCTTCCTGGGGGGGGGGGTGTCAGGTCAGGGGCAAGGACTCCAGGAGTCTGAAAGGTTTTAGGTGAGCAGCTATGTGACTGCATGTAATCTTCACCATGACTGGTTACAGCACGGTACGTCCAGGATTCAGGGAGAAAGGACAGGTAGGAGACCATTTCAATAAAGAATGCAGGTGAAATTTTGGTGACCAAACCCACGTGGCCTCCATGGAAATGGACAGACTCTGGAATATGTTTGGGGAGTAAATCAGGTGTGGATTAAACACCGGCATTTCTGGCGTGGCCACTGTGGGCTTGGTGGAGACGTTTTTCAAGGTAAGAAGTGAGGGTGGTAGCACAGAAGGTTTGGGGTTGGATTGAACATTCAATTCTCAGTGTATTAGTTTAAATTTACTGTGTATGAGCAAACAGATGTAAAGTCAGTAATTAATGAGAGGAGACCACTGACCTCGGTTGTAGATCTAAAAGCATTGTCATGGCATTGAGGGAAAGTCAGAGCTGAGGGAGGCTCTAAAAGATGAGTGAGTAGGTTTTTCCATTTCCTTTTCTTAGTATAGAAAGATTACATGGGGACAAATCAAGGCAGAAGAGCACAGGAATGCAACACTAATATAGAATTTAGGAACTAAGGGAATTACTATTAAAGTAATAGTTTCAACAGGAGTAGGAATGATTGGAGAAGAATATTGACAGAGAAAAAGATTTTGGTCAGATAAATTTGAGTTTTGGGTTCTTTGAGGTAAAAGAAATGTGGGGTGGTGATAATACCTGAGGCATAACATCCAGTGGGGACTGAGGTGAAGTAAACAAACCAAAGTAACGAAGACGATTACTGGAGTCAATGAAGTGTGAGAATGTGCTTGATGCTTTTGTTTCAAAGCATAACTGTCCAGTTCACATACCATTTTTCCACATATTAGAAAGCAAAATGAAGTAGTTGCAGAGTAATATTTTACAGACAACGATTTATAAGTTATATGTGATTTTGGTTTTCCTTATTTCTAGCTCCACAAATCTTTCTATAATATCATATTTTTTTGTACACCAAATTTAAAGAAACTGTTACAAACAACTTGTAAACCACTAGGTAAATATGGTAATATCAATAGCATACTTGTAATATCAATTCGACTAATCTGTGAAGTACAGTTTTTTTTTCACTCTTCTTAAAAAACTTTACATTTGCATAGACGAGTTATATACAATATCAATTTTATAGTATTGCTAATGGGTCAATCAATAACTTTTTGAAAACCCTGTTGGTTCAAGAGTTCAGAACCCCTTAGAAATAGATATGGGGCCAGGAAAAGAAATGCCGTAGGAATGCCAATCTTTGACTACCTTCACCTTATGGGTACATGAACTGGTATCTTGTATCTGCCGGGAAAAGGATTTATGATTCCACCCGGAGTAAGACAAACTGCCCCTCCAGTTAACACAGGCGGGGCAGCTGCCAGCTTTCCAGGACGTCCTGCGTCTGTCATCCTCAGAGCATCAGAACAGTGAGGTCTGAGATCCACACACCGTCCCACCCTCCGCGCCAGGCATCTCGCTTCCCGAGAGGATGACAGCGGTAAGTGGTCCAGACGCCAGGCCTGCTCTCCCGGCTCCTGGTGCTGAAACATGAAGTGTGGAAGGCCGTCTCCCCTACAGTCGGCCAGCCAGCGGCCTCAGCTTCAAGGGAGGGAAACCCAGCGTGGCTGAAAAGCGCCTTCCAGGCAGGCAGTGCCACTGTGCCTTACGCAGTCTCCAGGAGAGGGGCGGGGGCATTTGAAGCTGCAGAGACGGGACATGGCTCAGTTCAGCGGCGGTAGTCAGCTGGAGCCAAGCCTCTGCTGCGCGGGCTAAGCCACCCACACCGGGCCATCCTGCTCCCGGACTTCACGGGGGGCTGGCGACCCGTGCTTCCTGCTTATTTGTTACAGATCAAATTAATCGGGTCTAGTGTATTTTCATGCCGTCGCCCTCTTCGCCAGGCAGCCGTGAAAGGGACTGTCAGGCAGTTCCAGCGCTGTCAGAGCGAGGTCGGGTGTGCTTCCCTTTGACAGGCAGCGTGGGGTCCATTTTCCCACCTGGAAAAGGGCTTCCGATGTCACGCACAGGCTCAGCACGAGCCATCACGTGTGCTTTCTCAAAGGCACTGACTGTGCCTCACGCACGTTTACCCTGAGCCCTGAAACTTGTCTGCACCACGAGTCCGTCCGGTTTATAATCAGTGACGCGCCCGGCTGTTCTCACAACAGAGCGAACCCAAAACCTCCGGAGCCTGCATCGGCCCAAGGTCAAAACCTCTGATGACAGCCGGTCCTTCTGCAGCCTTTACAGATTCCCGTTCTGAAATTCCATCATCTGGGATTAAATTGTAAACTTATCAACTAACATCGTATCATGTGAGAATCCTCGGGAAAGGAGGGGGTAGCGTGCTTTAAATGGCTGAGAGCCGGAGGAAACACGGACAGGAGCTGGTACCAGGGCTGTGTGTGGAGGCCACTGGCGTTCCAGTCGCATCCACGACCCGTCCGGGCTCCTTTCGCCTTTTGCTGGCTCCTAACTTCCAGGCTTCTTACGGGAGGACAGGACTCGCGGTCATTCCTGAAGCCTGGGTAACCGGGAGCTCCTTCCTGCGTAGCAGTTCCTTAGCGTTTAGCACCTGTTAGTGCGGGACCTGGCCGGATCCCGGCGCTCAGAGAATCAGTCTGACTCAACGCACGCCCTTCCGTGTCCCGGAAGGCCTAAGGGGAACACCCTCGCCCAGATGCCAAAATACAGCTCCGGTCGCTCAGAACACAGCAAGTGGCCGGAGCTTCCCAGCGTAGACAAGCACTGCTTTCTTCTGTAACCGAGGTGGCGGTGATTAGAAACAACAATACCCACGTGGAGCACTTCAGAGACAATGAAACGGGAGGGAATAATTTGGTCCTGAGTTATCGGCACAGTGTTGGGAGACGCCAGTTGCTTCAAACTGTTTGGATCCAGAGGCGAGCGCGAAAATGTTGGGGAAGTTCCACAGACCCCCCCCCCCCCACCCCGCGTCTTCAGAACATGAGCAAGAATCTGTGATTTCAGGGACATTTTCCCAAGTTAGCACACGGCAACGTTTAGGACACTACCTCACCACTCTAACCCGACCTGCTGACGTTGGCAGCCTGTTGAACACCTCGGGCTGAAGAACCTGCAGCCTGGGCGTGCTGCTCTCAAAGCACAGTCCATTATCTTACTTCTTCCCAGTGTGCGAAACCCACAGGACGCCTTCTGACTTCTGATTCTAGCAGGAAGTTTTCATATCCATAAAGTAACAATGCTTATGACGGGACAGCTGAAACTTCTGCGTTGCCTTTCAAGAATCTTGCTGTTGAAAACAGTTTTCAGTTTCAGTAACAAACATCCGCCAAGTAGCCATTATTCCGCTTCTCCCTTTCTCCAGTGGCTTCTGGAACGTGTTTATCATTTATCTGTCTGAAAGCTGCTCTGTGCTGCTAAGATCCCTCTAAACATCACACAGCCTCAAAAGTGGTTGCCCGACAGAGTGAGGTTGCCCTACAGATTAACTCGAAGGTTTTGTGGTCACCTGGACCTTTAACTCTGAGATCTTTCCAATCAGCTCTCTATCCACTGGGAGTGTCATTTATTTCATTTTCCACTTTCATGAATCTTTTTTGTATTTAGAAAACAAGGTCAAATCCTGTTTCTGTGACAAACCACAATACAGGAATACCCTTCCCTCTGTTTTGCCAATGGATATATGCAAAAACATCAAACACTTCATAAAACTCACTCTATGCCCAGACCCGAATAGCTAGATCTAGCTTACTGACAAGTGCATGGACCTCAGAATTCGAAACAAGCAAAAAACAAAAGAATTTCTCTGACCTTGGCACAAGCGGGGAAGAAAGGAGGTACAATCTAGTTTGTATCTAAGAAACAGCAACCATGACTATTAATTAAATGTATATCAAAGGGTCTCTCAGATGTCACGGAGTTAAAGTAGCTGCATGAAGGGAGAAGATGGAAGATGAAGACTATGAGTGAGAAAAGACCGCCTTTTCAATAAATGGTACTGGGAGAATTGGAAAGCCACTTGCAAAAGAATGAAACTGGATTGATTGCTATCTATCACCATGTGCCCAAATTAACTCAAAATGGATCAAAGACCTAAACATAAGACCTGAAACAATAAACTGTATAGAAGAAAACATAGGTACTAAACTTATGGACCTTAGGTTCAGAGAGGATTTTATTAATTTGACCTCAAAAGCAAGGGAAGTAAAAAGCTAAAATAAATGAATGGAACTTTATCAAATTATAAAGCTTCTGCACAGCAAAAGAAACCATCAACAAAACAAAGAAGCAACCAACCAAATGGGAGAAAATATTTGCAAACATCGCCTCTTATAAGGGGCTAATATCCAAAATATATAAGGGACTCATACAACTGAACAACAAAAAAACAAACAATCCAATTAAAAAATGGACAGGGGACCTGAGTAGACATTTCTCCAAAGAGGACATACAGATGGCCAATAGACATATGAAAAGATGATCAACATCACTAATCATCCGAGAAAAGCAAATAACCACAATGAGAGATCACCTCACCCCAGTCAGAATGGCTATCATCAACAAGACAAATAATAACAAGTGTTTCAGAGGCTGTGGAGAAAAAGGAACCCTCATACACTGTTGGTGGGAAAGCAGACTGGTGCAGCCGCTATGGAAGGCAGTATGGAGGTTCCTCAAAAAATTAAGAATAGAATTACCGTATGACCCAGCAATCCCTCTCCTGGGTATCTACCTAAAAAATCTGAAAACATTTATCCATAAAGATATATGTGCTCCGATGTTCATTGCAGCTTTGTTTATGGTGGCCAAGACATGGAAACCACCAAAGTGTCCTTCGATAGATGATTGGATAGAAAAGATGTGGTATGTATACACAATGGAATACTACTCTGCCATAAGAAAAGATGAAATAGTGCCATTTGTGACAACATGGATGGATCTTGAGATTATTATGTTAAGTGAAATACATCAGACATAAAGTCACAAACCATATGACTTCACTGATACATGGGATATAATACTGAAAGAAACAATGGTACAAGACAAACAAACAAAAATTCATGGACAAAGACAATAGTTTAGTGGTTACTACAGGGTAAGGGAGGAGAGGTGGTAGAAGAGGGTAAATGGGGTCAAATATATGGTGATGGAAGGAGAACTGACACTGGGCAGTGAACACACAGTGTGATATATAAATAATGTATTACAGAATTGCACACTTGAATCTATGTAATTTTACTAACCATTATCACCACAATAAATTCAAACCAAACCAAAACAAAACAAAAAACTACGATTGAGGACGATAGGCCATGGGAAAAATAACAGGAAAGGATAATAAATGTCACACTTCTAATCACTATCCATTAAATCATAGGAAAGGCAGTTTGAATATTAACCGATGATTTTATGCACACCAGCACTTTAGAACTCAAGATTTGAATGAATATATAATTAGCAAGCCCTTCAGACTGTCTCTTTCAAATAATAATAATCTCAGTCATGCTTCTGTCATATACTGGAAAACAACCAATTTATTGTGAAGTTACAAGTAAAACACCTTATGTATTTCACGTCAGTGATTCAAGATAAAACCTAGTAGTTCAGAGCACGGATGCTAATATTAACATCGTATGGTTAAAAAGTTTGAAATCCTGAAAAAATATTTTTTCTAATATAGACAAATAGTACATTCCTATTTTGTTAAGTTTGGGGTGATGTATTTTGACATTTACTCTAATGGTGTACATGGTGCTAGGTGCTTTATTAAACATACAAAAATACCTGGTTTAATTGAATTGTAAATCAATCATAGGTAACAACAACAAACAGGGAATAACCAAATAATTTACATTAGCATTATTCAAAGGACCATGGTATAACTGCTTTTAATGATAAAGTATCAATCATATATAGCACATCAAAATGTGTTTCTTTGTAGATTATTATTTAAATTCAAGAGAGAAAACAGATTTTTTTTTCTTTTCATTTCTTTGAGCTTTTCTAATTTGAGATGATAAGAACTGCATCTTCTTTCCGGAAAGTGATTGTTTATATCAATGACTTAATGATTCACGGAAAAATTTTGACTTGTAGGAGGATTTGTGTTCTCTGACTTTTATATTCTTCAAACACAGTTTGTAAGAATTTTACTGCAATCTCAATGTGATTTTCCAAAAAACTAAATTAGATCTTAAATAAAATAAACTCGTAATCTAGGTAAAAGTAACACATATCAGTGCACTGCTACTTAAAAATAACTAAGAACTTTAGGAGATAACCTTAAATTATGGAATGTTTACCAGGAAAAAGTATCTACTTTCTCCTGAAGAGTAAAATGCATCTTAGCTATCCTTGGACTACTGGTAATTCTTCCTCATTTGAAGGGAACACAGTTGAAACTGCAGAACCATGAATGCCTGTTTCCCAGGTAAGCGACCGTCCTTGACAATGCGTCCCTAGGAGGAGCCTGGAGAGAGCCTGTTCCTGCTCACATCACCTCACAGGCAGACACCCTGTGACAACCAGAGCCGACATGCTGCTCCGTAGGATTTCCTAACAGGTACGTGCTCAGAAGAGCCTTGAGGCTGGGCACACTGTCATCACTCTTATACAGGTAAGAAAACTAAGACACATGCAGTTGGAGTGACTGCCAGCAGGAGCCAGATTTCAGACATTTCACTGCTTTAACCTCAAGTACACCCTCAGGATATAATCCTACGTTCCGATGTTTTCTCACTCTACATGGTCATTTTTATCACAGATTATAATAGTTATTTTCAAATTTGTAACTACCACTTAATTCAGAAAAAAACAATATTATTTCTATCGACATACTGAAGACACTTAGGGAAAATAGTTAACGTATTTTCTTCTAATGCAAAAGAAATGACCAAATATCATAGTTTTTGGTGCCACTGTTTTGAGGCATTTGAATGCAGGTTTTTAAATTGTATAGTTTAAAAAACATTTATGAAAGTGGGGAACTCTGTTCTTAGCTTTAATGAACTTCCCAACTCTGCAGAATTAGTTCTGCTAAACACACCCCAAGAGATCTACCTCATCGTCTTCTCATTTAAATACTCTCTAGTGACATCCCATTTAATAAGGAAGTTATACAGGTACTAATGATTAGAATGCTCTTCATCACAAGTGTTTTTAATTGGCCTAACAATAAATCTTATTCATACCAATGTCACCATCTAGTCAAGTAATAAGCCATCAGCCCTTCAAACATGACCTCGCTGTAATTATTCACGACCTGTGGAATCCTTCCATTTGCTTATTGAGTATCTAGGCTGCCAAACCAACTTTTGTTTAGGACATAAATATTTGCTTCCTAGAGTGTATTTCAACTTCTTTTTATTCCATTGTTTGGTTCTATTTCAAGTTATATTTTCAGACAAAAATATTTTAAAAAATAATCCCTTGACATCAAAAATGTATCCTCATTATTTTTTAAGACAAAATATTAAAGTCTAACAAATACAGAAAAGAGAACACAAATCACAGAGATGTTGCTTGAGAGAGTTTCCCAAAGGGAGCGCATCATTTGTCGTCCAAATTCCAAGCCCTGGAGATGCCCAGCTCACAGACCCCACCCCGGAGGCCGGATCCTGACCTCAGCGACACACTGAGTTTTCCTGTTATGGATGGTATTTACCCAGAATTGTGCAGTATCTACTGTTTCGTGTCTGGTTTCCTTCGCTCAGTGTAATGCTTGTGGGATTTTTTTTTTTTTCCCATGTTGTCTCTTGAGCACACATTCATTTAATTGCATTCTCTTTTTCTGAACATATCATAGTTTATTTTTCTATTCTATTCTTGATGGCATTTGATTTTTTTCCAGGTAGTATTCATTTTTATGAATAATGTTACCCCTCATATGTCTGCTTTTGTGGCACTCGTGCATGTGATTTTGGGGTACCTTCCTAAGAAAGAGACGGCTGCATGTAGCTCCTGTGCACGTCCACCATCAGACACTGTCAGTCCCCAAGTGTCCACTAAAACATCCAATCCCGTGACCTCCACATCACTGCCACTGCTTAGATGTATCCACCTTGGCTTTAGACAAATAATTCTACATCATAGCTAGAGAGAGTAGTGCAAAGCAAAGGAATTGAACACAGCATATGCAACACAGAATCATTTTAGATATTACACCTGCTGATGTTCACAGCTATGATACCTGAGAATTTCCAAAATATTTCTATGAGTAAATAACCACCCTTAGATGAAACATGAAACAACTGATGCATTTATAAACAGCACTGTACAATTAAATATAGACTAAAAAAATCCAGTCACAAGTGTTGCATAGAGAACATCATAAATTGCAACATAAGCCCTTCCAGCAGTTTTGGAATATTTTGCATTCCTTATTTGGCACATGATTCACTTGATAGTGAATGATGCAGAACAAATTTACAATGACAATATCGTATTTTGCTACATCATTAAGAACAGTGCCACCACTTTTCAGCTTCAACGAAGTGGTGGAACGTATGAAAGTATATTCATTCGTCATGATGAACGCGGTGGTAATGAACGTGATGCCCTGGTGACACTGGCATCAGTGACAGTCATGATGCAGTTCTTTTTAACATTGTGTAATGTGTTAATATAGAAACAGAACATAAATTTCAACTCAAATGTATTATTTTGAAAATACCCACATTCAAATGTTATCAGTACTAAAAGAGCACGAGAATCTAAGTAAGAAACATTAATGTTATAAATAGACGTCTGTATACATTCACTTTTGGAATATTTAAAAAAAAATATTTGAAGTAAACCAAGGTCGTGATCTTAATCTACATAAAATATGCCCTTTGCTCATTGGTGTTACACACTTTGTGGAGTCTCCTAAGACTGAGACCATTTCCAAGAGAGAGAACATTTGGGAAAGAGGGAATAATTGTAACTCTAAATCCCGCAATTATCTTATTTATGACCCAAATATAAATTTCAAAATCAACTTTTTCCATCTCTGTTTTGGATTTAAAAAAAAAAACACAAAACAACAAAAAACTATCTCTGTAAGTAAATCTTAAGATACTGAAATAGGTCATAGCCCTTTCAGGGTTCTATATCACATATGCAACTTGAAAAACTAAAATATACACTAATACAACCATGGAGAACGTTATTATTACCCCCACAGGAAATTTAATATGATTCTCATGAAGAATATCGATGTAGTTGCAGAAATAATCAAGCAGACACCTTGCTGAATAACATACAGCTCATAGGTTACATTTCATCTTTGTCCATGCCGGGTGCCGGAGGACTCAATCTAGTATAATTTTTTCAGTGTTAAAATGTCACACAATAAATAAAATTTGTGAACATTTTAATAGAAACTATAAGATTTGAGCTAGTAAGCATCGAAAATGCCATAAAATGTCATTACACTTTTTATTAAAGATCTGGAAGTCAGAGGCCAAATCTCAGTGACCGGGCTCTCTCTGAGCGCAGGTCGGCCTCAAATGACCACCGTCTGGTGGGTGAAAGCCCTCAGCCACACCTGATCTGACCAGGGAAGCGAAAGAGAAACTCTGCCTGGGAAAGCTGGGTGTCCTGAGTTTGGGCAGCTCTTTACGGATAGAATCTATGGCATTCCCCTTGCCGCACCCCTAAAAAAAATTACCACTGATGTTAAGAATATGAGCAAAACCAAGAGAAAGCAGAGAAAATGAAAACCACTCCATATATGAACCAAATATCAAACTATCTCCAGGGATATTGAAAGACTATCATTATACTATTCAAGTCTATATAGAAAAATATGAATAAACTGAAGAATCTCACTAGAAAATAAAAAAAAATCTCTAAACATCAAACAAATATTACCTATAGAACTGTGAAATTAAATATCTGAAATTAAGGACTTGTTTGATGATTGTAAGAGCAGACTGTGTACCAGAAAATACAGGATTATTTAACTGGAATATTAAGTCAATGCAAACATAAAAACTGAAGAACAGAAATGATAAAAATGATGAACATACCACAAAGAGATACATGGAGGATTCAGCAACAATGGAGAATAAATGTGTAGTTTTAATCCTAGAACAAGGAGAGGATGAGAATATTTAAACGGGTAAACACTGATAATTTTTCAAAATTGAAGAAAAATATCAACGCACAGATTCGAGAAGTTCTGTAAATCCCAAGCAGAATATATACAAAGAAAACTAAACTGAGGCATACCAATATGTCTGTTGTAAACCATAAAGAAGTGTGAATGGAAAATGATAAAAGTGCAGAGGAAAAAGAAACCTCACCTGCAAACCATCACTGGCTGAAACTCCAGCATTAACATCTTCTTAAGTATGTGACGGAATGCACCTTGTAAGAAGAAAAACAAGTTAACAGAACATGAAAACCATTATCCCTGATCATAACTGAAGAGATGTAAAACCTGGAGTAAGTCTTCCAAGCATTTTATTTGAACATATACCATCTGGTTAAGTTCGTGCTGAGTGTAAACCCCTGCCTTACTATCCATGGCTCATTTATTCTTTCACTTACCCAGTGTTTATTCAGTACTAGCAACGTGAAAGACGCCTTTCCTTGGATCTGAGGATACAATTAGAAAAACATGGAGGAAGAGAAAGAAGCAAGAAACAGGAGAAGAAAATCAGGAAGCATTTCAGAAGGGAGGAGAAAAAGAGGAGAGGATGAAATGGTCCATGTCTTTATTGTGACTTTGAGAACAGATGAGGAATAAGATACGAAATGCATTAATCAATCATACATTATAATAAATGTTATAAAGTGCAAAACATGTCTTTGAACAAAAGAGTTACGTGTTATGTGTGTGTGTTTGGTGTTTGCTTTCCTAAGTGGACAGAAGAGACTTTTATGCGAATAAAATAATCATGATGAATCGTAAAGTGAGTATTTTTGCAGTCATTTTCCACAGAGAAAGAGTTTGGTGGTGAAGGCATATGCTCCAAGCATAGCTGCTGAGTCGGGAAGGTGTTGCCACATGAGGGAATGAAAGAAGACCAGACTGGAAGGCGCTCAACACGTGTTGGGCGAGTTAGGTGAGATCAAGGTGAAGAGACAGCCAGAAACCAGGTAATAGAGGGTCTGGTAGGTGTTTTGGTTTGATCCTGAGTAACTTGGAAACCTATGTCCAGCAAACTGAAAAAAAAAAGATAAAGAAAAAAGCAGCAGCAAGGAAACGGCCCTAATTGTTCCTCGTCTGTGTCCCCCTCCTCTGTGTATGACTTGCCACGCCTCCTGTCAGGACCTGGCGTCACCTCCCCACCTTTGGCATCTGGGCCTGCACAGTGCGTGCGCCACACTCTCAGGCCTCGCCTTCCATCATGGAAACACGTCTGACCAGCTGTCAGGAGAAGATGACGTGCATGGAAGCCAGGACGGTACAGTTGCTCCAGCTGAGGCTTGAGCCTCTCGCCTAATGGAGCTCAGTCAGGATCCACGAGACGGTCAGGCAGACCAGGGCTGAGCAGGCACGCGCGGGGGACACTGCTCCGCGGAGCAGGGTCAGCAAACAGAAACGACACGTTCTCGCTCTTCTCAGCTGCTCGAGGACGTGATGGTTGGTCACACAAGAGCTTGCTGGTGTACAATGGCATCATTTCGCACGTTAGAGACAATGATCCTCTTGATGCTTCTACGAGAATGCATTGGCGACAACGGGAAAAAACAGCATTGAGTTCTGTGGAACACTCCCGTGGTCCGTGCGAGGACTTCGCGGGCTTAGCCAGCTCAGTGGCCATGGACACGGAGAGCAGGACAAATCCAGGATGCAGCTGGCTGTTGCGATCAACACACGTGCTGATGCAGGGTCTCCCGGGGCAGGGGAAAGGGAGGGACACCCTTAACTTCTAGTTCTCTCTCTACAATAGCTGAGTAGATCACGGTGCTAATGTTTAGGTCAGAAAACGCGACAGAAGACGTGGGGGCTCTGGCGCCGGGGATGGGAAGACCAGGGCTTCACTTAGAACGTGATGTGTGTGTTTCTGTGGAAAGCAGGAGACGCCTTCTCCAGGAGGGTGAGTCCTGGTCCACGACGGCAAGACGGAGGACAGATTCCAGGGTGGCACAGCTGGAAGTCCCCGCGAATCGCAAGGACACGGGTGGCCTGTCACTTTCTGGAATCACAGGGCCCAAATTCCAGGAGGGGGGCTACTTCTAGGTGTGGCTCCATTACCATATCCTACTTGGACACTTAGTGATTAAAAAATGTCTATCACATACCAGCTCAGTTACCTCAGACAACTGAAATGGTTGGATTGTTTAAAATAATTTGCTTTCTAAGGACAAGTTGCATGTACATATAAATAAAATTTTTGTCACATAAAATTAAAATCTACGCTTTTTTTTGCTCTGGCTTTGGTTGTCTGAGGCAAAAATATATACATATATATGTATATGACATACAAACAACTGGGCCTGTGTCACTACTTACATGTGCTGGGAATTCTGCTTCTCCCTCTGCCCAGACGTCCTCGCCAGCACGTGCTCCCTGGAGGCTGAAAAGGGGAGACGATCCTGTGAGATTAGAGAAAAAGGGATGAGACAGACACCCCAGGCGTGACCCCGCAGTGCCGGCCAGGCTCCTCCCAGGTGACAGGTTAACACGCTCCTCCTGCTCTCGTCCTTCCAGTCCTTGGATCACTTTTGATATCAATTCTGTGGATTAAATACCTTTCTACTCGGAATGCTTAGAGTAACACGTGAACTCTTGACTTGATATTCAAAGTGTTGGGATGAAAACCCTTTCTTTATCACACTGATAGAGCCATGTTAACGTTAGGTTTCCATTCATATGGTTGTTTGTGTGGTAATTCTCAAGGGTGTGTGTTTCTTAGGCGTATATTCTGTATGTAGAATAGCTAAAATACGATGCCTGTTAGAGTGGAGGATAAGCTATTGGTATATGTAAGAGAAAACTGTGAAGCAACTAAAGTTTATAGGGAGATTTTTGACATTTCCCAAACCCTCTTTTTTCACTCTCTAGAGAGAAAAAGCAATGGAAAATTATTGGGCATATTTAAAATCACATCGAAAATACCAAATATTTTCTAGAACAAAATGCAATCTAAGGTTGATTCAGGAGAATGTCCATTTTCCTCACAGATGTAGTCAACCAACCTGACGGATTGTCTGGTTAGAAAATCACTAAACACGTGAATAGAGTTCAGTGAGACACTTGCACCCAATTTTTAGCGCCGTGTTTGAAGCATGTATCCACAGGTGACAGTGGTAAACTCCCATCCAGTTCTTTTTTTCTTGTATCTACTGTTGCTCCCTGTATGATCTCATGATTTGAGATATCTCTACGCCAACTCCCAAAATTATATTTCCAGGCCAGACATTCCCCTGAACTTCAGATTTAAAAGTACAGTTTCAGTTTCTCCTTCTTCAGTTTCCACATAGGCGCCTAGGCTCTAACTTAAAAGTCCAAAGTAGAGGCAGAGTCAGGACCTTGGTAAATCCACTCTTCCACAGAAGAAAACACGAAGGGCACAACTTGTCAAATCAACTTTTTCAGGACTCTGGAAATTGACCAAATGCTTGCAGTAATGTGAGGGGTGTCTGCTCAAGAACCTGCGGAGATCTGGAAAGAACATCCAGGTGTGGATGCCCCCCTCCCCCATCCCAGGGCTGCCAGGAGCTCCGTAGCTATGATGCTCAGAAGCCCTTCTGGCAACAGGGAGGAGGCAGACCAGCTGTGGGGCCTGCAAAAGTCCCCTTTCTCCAGCACTGTCACCATCTGACCTGTCTCAGAACAGCCTGGAAAAGCCCAGTCACGGGCACATCTGTAGGGAACAAAGCACAAGCTGTTGCTCTGAAACCAGTGTGTCCTGCATTTTCACAACTGCTGGTGTCTGACGGCAAATAGCCAGTGTGGTTGAAAATAAAGGAAAAAATGGCTGTTAAAATATGATTGACAGTAAGGCACTGGTGAAAAACTTAATGACTATAATTAGCAAAATTAAATATCCAAGATTGAATTACAAAAGGCATTTCCTAAAAAGAAAGCACACATCACTGAAAATCCCATATTTAGAAAATATTTAAAACTTAGAAAGACATTTTATTTCATAAACAGATTTAAATTCAAGGGTCAGAAAAAAAATCAAATGAATACTTTAAGAAAAAAAGTAACACAGCAATCAAAATTCCTGTTAAGGGAGAATAAAACCAAAAACTCTGTGATTAAAATTGAATAATCAACCTGCTGGAAAACTACTAATTATGCACAATACAAGGTTGTTATAATGCTAATTATATGTAGTTATAAATTTCATTATCCTAATTCTATTCTCTCTGATTATACTTCACTGATTTCTAATCTGCCTTTGTCTAGCTAGATGCAAAGAATTTTCCACCCACTTAGAGTCATTTCATTGTACAAGAATGAATGTAATTATCACCTAGTTAGAAGCTTGGGGTTTTTTTTCTTCTCTTTTTTACCTAACTGGAGTGAAGTGACCCAATTAACACCTTGCATGAATACTCAGAATATTACCAATTTTATAGGTGTTTTGAGCTTAGAATTGTTTTGATTGATGGATTTCTCTTCCTGAGGAGTTTTTAACTCTTTCTCACTGTCTGAAGTTTGACTTCAGAAGCTCACAACTGACAAGGCTCTTTAATGTACGGTCACCCAGGCAGGCACTGACTGTTTCACTCACAAAGTAACTTTGTTCCTAACGTTTCTAGAATGTCCAGAAGATACACAGACAGTGACAATTCCGTGGTGAGGTTTTCTGTCTACAGGAACAGAGGACCTCCATGCCTGACCACCACGGGGCCTGCCCACGTTCCGTCTCTCTCTGCACATCCACATCCTCCACTCACCCTGAGGTCCCCTCTCGAAATGACTAGAGAGGAAGAAGCTATTTAGCTCGTGGACTGTAATCTGAAAAGTGAGAGAGACTCTAATAAAATACTTGAATAAAAGCTTATTGATACTAATGACGTCCATATTTTTGAAAATTAGTTTTGATTTTAAAATCCATGGGTATTGTACCTGATTTTTCTATTATTGGAAATTGCACAGAAACATTTCAAAAGACTTCTGCTGAATGCATGTGTCAGAAGCGTACAGTAGATGTGTCTTTTCTTGTTTTCAAAACTTGGTCTCATATCTTGTGGTCAGACATTCACGTCTATACTTCTTTATTAAGCTGCTTCTTACATTTTCTCCATTGCATTCCGAGTGTAGGTCAACCCTCAGATGACTGGCTCAGCCCCTCTCTTCTGGTGTATCGCCTCGTCTCTGCAAGCGCTGCATCCCTTTTGCTGCTTTTTCTCTGCCTTCTTGACTCTCTATATGTTAGGGTTGCCCTACATTCCATCTTTGGTGCTCTTTCATTCTCACTCTTGATTTCACCTCTATGATAAGGATCGCCAATGAATTTCTTCAGGCCTACCTGTGGAGACTCTCAGTATTTAGAGCTGCATCCTGTTTCATAATAATATTGATTGTTGCTTAGACACTCTCATAATCTCATAACAATTAATGATTGAAAATGAAAAAGAATCCATTTATAACCATAAACTCTGGCAAATGATCAATCGCCTGTTCAGCACTGGACAGTTCTTTAGAAATAGAGACTTATAACCAACAGCCTAATCCAGTGACTACAAACAATTAAACTCAGTGCATCGCAGCCACTCTAATCATTTTGTATTCATCTCCTGTTTCAAGGAGACTCTTGACCAAAAGTCTTGGTTGTGTTTTTCTCAGGCTGGGATTTCATCCCTAGGTATCTTCGTGTTCACTCCTTCACTTCACTTGGTTATTTCCTCAAATATTGCCTTCTCTAGTTGGCTTTCTCTCCTTTTTAATAACTGTGAAGAGATATAGACTTTTAAATAAAAACGTTAAGATTAGTTTGTATTACATTTTCATTGGTGTTTATCACATCAGCTCAAGGAAATTCAAATATATGTCATTGTAGGGATGTCACTGTAGGGTTTAATTAATATTGCGATAACGAACTCCTAATCACTTATAAGGCGTCCACCAGAGCTACACAATAACCATAAATTGAAGGATTTTATTCCAAATACCTTTTTTTCTAACTCTATAAATATAGTTCTAGAACACCATGGTGTACACGCAAGAAATGATTCTATTAGTGTGAAGAAAAAAACATCAGGCAAGTTTTACCGCATTCAAAGAATTCATCACAGAATTGAACCCATATACATACACACCGGCAACTGTATATACTGATAAGGACAAGAAGTATCATTACCTGATATTTGGAAAAAGTCTTATGAAATTGGAGAGGGAGTTCTCATTTTAAACTGAGAATCTTTCTCATTTTAGTAAAACAATTATTAATTTGTGTGCAGCTTTTTTGTAGAAAGGGGCAGAAGGTGCATAATTTAGATATGGCCAACCTGGATTCTGGGCAGACTCCACCCTGCCACCGGAACAGCCATCGGTGGGGGGCAAAGCAAACGCAGGGCTTCAGCACAGTTCCCAGCGGCAGCTGTAATGGATTCCACCGGACTCATGGCGTAAGCAACACAGCTCTGTGCTCCACACTCCTGCAGGTCAGTTCTGAAGTCAGTGGCAGCAGGGTTGCCGGCCAGAAAGGCTTCCAGGGGAACCCGTTTCCTCACGTTTTCAGCTCCGAGTCTGCCTGCATCCCTGGGCTCCACAGCCCCTCCCTCCTCACATCTGCATGACCTCTTGTTCCCATCCTTACACCTCCCGCTCCGACTCTCATCCTCTTGCTTCCCTGTTGTAAGGACTCTGGTGATTATAGTGAATTCAGGGCCATCTCCCCATTTCAAAGTCCCTCATCTCAAATGTAAAGCCCCTTTACTATGCAAAGAAATGGATTCACAAAATCCAGAGACTAGGATGTGACCATGTTTTACATTTTTTATTTAAACAGTTTTGGAGAGGGCACTGTTTCTGAGCTACGAGGGCATGTTTCAATAAAACCTCATTATGAAAATGGCTGTATCGTGTCCCTGGGCCATAGCTTGCCAAGGGAACAGCTAGGAAATTATTTTTCTATTTTACATACTCCTAGTTTTCCCAAGAAAAATGAAAACATGTGTCCTTGTAATCGTCTCTACCAGGATACATGTAGTAGCCTGACTCCTCAGAGCCCCATGCTGTCACCCAAGCGTGCATGGATCGTGAATGGGAGACACTAGAACATTTGTAGTCGGGAACAGCACTCAGGCATGGGGAACGCCACGACTAACACTGCACAACCTGGATAAGCCGCAAAGCACCTGTTACGTGAAGAAAACCACCCACATCAACTACATACTGTGTGACTCCATTTATCACTTTTTCATTCTGGAAAAGGCAAGAATATAAAGGGCAGAATCAGATCAGTGGTTGCCGAAATCCTTGGATGGAAGGAACATTGAATAATAAGGGCCTGAGGGAACTTCTGTGACACCTGGGGTGTTGAGAGAGCGAGGGACCCTCAGAACAAGGGTCAGGCCTTAAGAGCAACGACGGATGAGAAACACAGGAAGTGCCCAGAACGTAATGGCGGCATAGGACCCGAAGCACTGCCTCGGAAAACCTACCTCTGGATTTATTGTTTAAGGAAAAATCTGTCTCTCTGCCAAAGCGACTCTAACTTGAGTTCGGTTATATGCAACCAAAGCAATTTGCCCGGGTCTCAATGTGTAAAGGACCTGGACGATGCTGTGTGCTTTGTACTTGATCAGCATTAACTACTCATAAGTTTTAGAAAAGTCCAAGAGACACACAGAGAGCAATCCGCTGAAGTTCTTTCTTAGTCTCCGGACTCGGCAAAATGATGGAAACGATTTACATGACCTGCATAGAACCATATGTTTGATCTGGAAAGAGGGGAAACATGCACGTGATAAATATTTCAAGTAGTTTACATATTTGCCGGTGACCATGACAATCTACTGGCAGCACGATGAAAATGCAAGCAAACAGAATTCTAATGATGGACATGAGCGTTTTATTTATGTGCACAGGCACACGCTGCATCAAATTGTACTGTGCACGATATACAGTCATACAACTGTAAGCCACTCAGTTGCTACAGGTTTAATTTGTCCATTTTATGTATTATTTTAGTGTTTATTTTTTGTTATATATGTATGTGTATATATACATACATATATATGTTATATGTGTATATAATACATGTATTCACGAGCATTAGCGGTTAATTTTAATTCCTCTAACTCAAATTATTTGTGATAAGTTTCTTGATAAAACTGTCCTCTAGGCCGTCTTTGTATGGAGCAGTCTGTGCTTCTGGCAAAATTGACCAATGCCTTTCAACCTTCTTTGTGATTGACAGAAATCACCGCAGCTAAAGTAAGTGGGAATTGATCAGAATTTATCATCAAGATGACAAAACATGTGTGCTCTGTCCATGTTCTGTATATACTGTAACAGTTTCCCCCTTCTTATCCACCACATTTCCCCCAAAATAAGACCAGGTTTTATATTAATTTTTGCTCCAAAACATACATTAGGGCTTATTTTCAGGGGATGTCTTATTTTTTCATGTACAACAATCTACATTTATTCATTTATTCATATACAAAAATCTACATTTATTCAAATACAGTCATGTCATCTTCTTCTGGAACATCGTCATAACTCCCTAAACCCCGAATTCTGGCTTGAATTTCTTGCGACTCCATTTCCTGTAGAACCATAGGCCCCAATCTCTCATGTCCAGCAACAGAGCTCTCCTTAAATGAGCACTTCTTGTCCATGTAGCCTGCTCGTAGTGCATTGGCAACACAGCTATCAGTGATTTTATCACATGAATTCTTTATCCAAGTCACAACCTCTTGCAGGCCAGGCTTCACAAAGTTTCCACGCTGATTTCTCTGCATTCTATTTTCAATGTAGTCATTGATTTCCATGCACAAATGGTCCTTGAATGGCTTGTTTATTGCAATATCAAGAGTCTGGAGACAGGCAGTCATTCCTACGGGAATCATCATTTCATCTATTCTTCTCTCTGCAAGGAAGTTCTTCATGTCTTTAGCACGGTGAGTGCTGGCTGAATCCCAGACTAGCAGACCTCTTTGGCCACCTCACAAAACAAGTGGCAGCATTAAATCAAACCACTTCCTTATAATTGCTGTATGCACAAGGCTTTTTCGGTTTCAAGAATATAAATGCCTGAAACATGTTCAACCTTATCTTTCTTGCCCTTAGTGATGATTACAGGTGGGACTTTCTTTCCATCCAGATGAATTGCCAAAATACAGGTAACATGTGCACTTTCGTAACCAGTGGAGGGAATGTAGACTGACAAGGCAGCCCTCTGATCAGTTGTCGTTTGAGATCCTTGGCCCATAAACACTGCAGTTTCATCCAGAGCAATCATGTTGGAGAGCTGCTATTTAGAAAAGTCGATGCCATCAACAAAGGACTGGAATGCAAGTGCACGTTTAATAAGTTCAGTATCTTCCAGCTTGAACAGTGTTCTCGATCTTAGAGACAGTTCATATCACTGAAGGAAGCCATCCAGCCAGTGTTGTGATGCTTTGAATTCTTCTGGGGATATTTCTAACTGTGGTGCCATTGCAAGGGCAAATGCTTGAATATCAGCCCTGCGCACAACCAAAGCCTTTGCTCTCCTGTCAGCAATCCATTCACAGATGGTGTCTTCCAGCTCAGGAAATAATGGTTGCCAACCTGATCCACACTTGTGCTTCTTAGCATTTCCCTCGTCCACCTGTTGGCTGAGGTTATGGTACTCTGCTCGCCATTTTCAGACCATTCAGAGATCCATCTTATTCTCTTTGCAGAAAGCCATAAGATTCCACGATTCCTTTCTTGTCTCGACAGAATAGCTCTTTCTTTTTGCACTCATCTTGTCTGGGAGTGAAAATATTATTCCCTTTAAATTTACCATTAAATCAAGTGTTAACTGAAGACTTATGAGACAGGAGTGGTAACAAAAATGATGACAGTTAAGAATGATAGTCCACACAAAAGCGACGAAAAATTGCAGGCACCAAAATTCAGAAAACATTTCTTTATTTCACCCGAGTGCATTAAGTGCATCCATTACAACACACGACGTATTGAATTATGAAGATTCATATTAGACACAACCACGTCTGTTCATTATCAAGTGTGCACGTTATTCTTGCGTTGTGTCTGTACTCTGGTCATTCGGCAATAAGTCTCGAGTTCATCTGTTTACATAGACGTTTACCTCTTGTCCTAGGTGCCCGCTTGAGTATTTACAAATACTTAATTATAATTTATATTTTCATTTAAGTATTGTCAGTAATGTTATTTATATTTAATTATATATTAATATTATTATTTTATAATTTGATACGTCCGTCGTGTGTTGCAACAGATGTACTAAATGCATTCATCTGGCTGACAATCTTAACTGGGGCTTATTTTTGGGGTAGGACTTATATTATGAGCATCCTGAAATATCGTGCTAGGACTTATTTTTCAGTTAGGATTTATTTCTGGGAAATACGGTAGTTTAGTATCACCTGACTACTTAATAGAAGAAAAGGCTTACGTTTAGCAGTTATTCAGGAATTACTGGCAACTGTATCCAATGGCATTGTACTTTATTTTAGAAAAAAAGTGTACCAATAAGATAATTATTTATACAAACAACCGTAAGGAAGCTAAAACAGTATTATATATAATGACTGCTTAGAAACTGATTTGATTGTCCTGGTGAGGAAATTCCACAATGCTCCATAGACTGATTGACTTCACGGGTCGTTAAAATAAGAAAACACTGAATTTCTAAATGACTTCCAGAAGCACAGCACCCAGATGGGCTCGGGGCTACTTCAGGCAGCTGTGACTGCACACGACTCAGGGAGGAGGAGAAGCGACACTGCTGCTAATTTCACCACAGTCCTTTTTCAATAATCTAAATAATCTCCTTTGTTTCAAAAAGTATTCAGGGGCCAAATGCTTCTCAGCTTGCACGTTATGAATAGACACATGGGCCTGACACTTTAGGAAGTCAAGTTTAGCTTCTTTGTTCCCTGAAACTCACATTCCTATAATAGTTGTACTAAGTAATACGGGTGAAAAATAAGCAAGTGTTTGCTTACCACATTGCAAACGATATAAAAGTGAACATTATTGGCGAAACTTGTAAACAGGATGAGCAAGAACTGCGGCTTGTCACCAAGGTAGATGTGAGCGGAATACAGAGGGACGCGGGTGGGGCCGGGCTTTCGTGCTGGGAAACGGAATTGGTGTTCACCGGTCCATGTGTCACACATTGACTTAGAAATACAGTCAAACTAAAGTATCATGACTCAAAAATTGCACGTTCAGAGGTGTCTGCTATGCGTAAAGTCACAGAAGAGTGACAGAAGAATTTTGTTTTATAAAGAGACTCTAGAGATGAATCTCAGAAGCTAAACTGAACAGCCAAACAGATGCTACTTTGCTGACTAGAGAAAATGAGATGAAATTATACAATTCAGCTTTAAAGTTCTAAAACAAAAGCATTTTAACTTAAAAATTTAGCTTAGTGCAGTAATTTTAGATGTACACAAATGAATTTTATGCAAAAATTGTCTTTAAACAAAAAATATGTTTTCTGCAGAATTTTATTATACTTGATTAGTCCATTTGTATTCTATTTTTTGGCACTTTAATTGCCCTTGCTACCCACACATTAATACAAATTTTAGTTTCAGTTGAATAAAAAATAAGTTGGATAATAGAAAGAGAATGGTTTGTATGGAATTAAAGTGATGGTCAGTGCCTCATATGTCACAGTCAGGATTGTTTCGTCTTGACGCATGCATTGACCATCATATTACAGGAACACCTGACTGCTCCCCCAACGTGTGGTCCACGTCCATCATTGTGAAGGGCACTTTGTCCCCCAAGGGCAGAAAGGCAGAACCACCATGTCGGGAGTGTGCTTTACGCTCCCACAACACAAGTGATGAGCCCAGGCCTGACAGCTCCCACGGCTGCTTCTGGAACATCTTTCCTATCCAGCATGCCTCCAGAAAAGAAGCGCGGGTGTGTGTAATTATCAGAAAAGTGGTGCCCTGATTTATCTTCCTCAAGGGGATCTTAGTTGCATGCAGATTGCCTAGAAGAGCAAGCAAAAAGAGCAAGGAGGTCAATGCTTAAAACAATGGTTTTAATCTTTTCAAGAATTCAGCAATTCTTTAGCACCTATTATATTCTAGTTTTGCTTTAAATACTGAAAGCATTCAGTAAATAAGTCAATCTTTGTATCTCCTCTTATGCAGTTTATTGTAATTCAGATACAGATTTCCAAAGTGATGTACTATAGTTCTGCTTGCATCTTTTCTCTGTCTTTCTATCTATATGACACAAACTATATACATACACACATATATTTATAATAGATTCTCTTGTGGGGAGCCATGATTTCTTGTTATTCTAAAAGCCTTGCAGACTGGCTCAGTTTATGATTAACTTGTTTCAGCTTCTAAGGCATTATCTCTGCCTGTTCCTGGAGGGTGCTTGCGAGCTGCTGAGAAAGTAGGTGGGAGTGACCGGTTCTCGGACACTGAGGACTGAAGACTAGCAGGATAATTGGTGGGCTTTGTCATGAGATAATGACTTGGGAAAAGTTTCAAGGATTTTGTATCTGTATGTAAAAGTTATAAATTTGCTCTTGATGAGATAATAGCATTGAGGTTTGTTTAGTAGTTTCTGCTTTTCTGTGTTTTAGGTAAAAGATAACTTTCTGTGATGTAATACATTCCTTTATCTGCTGACTGTTAAAACTACACGTATTCTTAGGGTATATAAACGGTGGTAAAAAATAAACTCGGTGCTTCAGCATCACTGGAGACCGGCCGCATCATCATAATTGTGAGTGTCTTTATTTAATTCCCACTCCCCCTTTCAGGTTCTTCGTTGATTCGTGGCTGCTGGTCGGCCACAATTGGCGCCCAACGTGGGGCCTGAACACGGGGGAATCAGTGAAAAACACCGTACAGGTTGGGCCCAGCTCGGTTATAGAGTGTTAAAGGTACGGTGAGTAGGACACTATCCCCTCGGTCGAATGAGTGTGTGAGTGAGTGATAGCTCCACGACCTCGTATTACGGAGCTTAAATGGGCTTGTAACTGCGTTTCCGGCACTGTCTTACGGCTAAACGGCGATCAAAACTTCGGTTTTGCCTGGTCGGGGTTCTATACCGTCACGCCTATTGCCACGGCAGTCTTGGTCCCGCGAGGGGCACGGCCAGCCAAGCATCTGTGTGTTTTACTAGTGTAAAAGAAGGGCCGAGAAAAAAAGGAAATAGGTCACGCTATCAGCAAGGACCGTTTAAGGAGAAGTAGGTCTCGCTATCAGCTAGGACCGTTAGAAAAAATGGGTCACGCCAGCAGCAAGGACCTATATGTTAGAGGACTTAAGAGATTACTTGCCGCCCGTGGCAGCAGGGTGAACAAAGAGCAATTAGATAAATTTTTAAAATTTGTAAAAGAAGTTTGCCCATGGTTTCCAGATGAAGGTACCGTCAGCTTGGAGACTTGAAAAAAGGTTGGAGAACAATTACAAGGCTATTATAGTGTCCAAGGACCTCAGCGGGTCCCTGTAGAAACATTTGGATTGTGGACTTTAATTAGAGATTGCTTAGATCTTAAAAGGGAAGGCTGTAAGTTAAAAAGAGTAAAACAGGCAGAAAATAAAAAAACCCTTCCGTTTGCCGCTTCACTGGAAGAGCCGGGAAAAAGGGAGGGGGCTGATTATGCTGAGAAAACTTTTCCATCTGCAGCCTCTCCGGAAGAAAAAGAGGAGGGGGAAGGAGTCAGATATACAAAAAAACTTGCTAAACATAATAAAGAGCCTGTTAGCCAGAAACCTCCAGATAAACACTGGGAAGATTTAGACCCTCAAGATCAAAAAGATTTAGTGGTGGCTGCAGCTCATGAAAGCAGACGGCTTGCAAATCCTATAGTTACACTTACAGAACAGATAAAGATGATTCAAGGACAATTAGTCGAGCTCAAAGTTGCTGTGGGTAAAGAAAATTGTCCTCTGGGTCCCCAGATTTCTTTAAGAGATCAGTGAAATCCTCGGGGTAAAGACCCCCCCGCCAGGATATGTTAAACCAGGATCAGATTCTGTTGTGCGCTCCTCTCTTCAATTGGCTTGCAAAGAGACTCATAAACAGGGAGAGTCTTTAAAACAATTTGGAGTATATCCTGTCTTTAACAGGCTTGACCAAACAAAAAATGTGTTTAGAAAATGGAGGCCTTTTCAATAAAAACAAATAAAAAAAAATTAAAAGAAGCTTGCGCACAGTACGGTCCTATCGCCCCTTTTACAATGACAATTTTAGATGTTTTGTCTAGTAAAGCATTGGTGGCTCAGTGGTAAAATTCTCACCTGCCATACAGGAGGCCCGGGTTTAATTCCCAGCCTCTCCATTAACCTTATAGTACAAAAGCAGCTTGATAAAGGCCATATAATTAAATCTACTTCACCCTAAAATTCACCCATTTTTGTAATTAAAAAAAAAAACAACAAAAAAAGAGATTGTTACAAGATTTTAAAAGAGTAAATAAAACTAGCCTATAAAAAGATATCAGTGGCGAGTCTTTCCCCAAGACATGGCAAATAGCCCCAACTTGTGTCAGAAGTTTGTTAGTAAAGCAATTGATAACACCAGAAAACAGTTTCCTTCTGTTTACATCATTCATTATATAGATAACATTTTGTTGGCCTGTAAAAAAAAAAAAAAAGGGGTGTTGTTAGCTTGCTTTGTAAATATAAAAAAAAACCTTCTGGCCTCAGGTCTTATTATTACACCCAAAAAAGTACAAAAAAGTGAGCCTTATTCTTACTTGGGATTTCAGTTGTTTGCTCAGTATTTCACTCCACAAAAAATAGAGCTTAAAAAAGATCATCTTAAATCTCTTAATGATTTTCAAAAGTTGTTGGGAGATATTAATTGGCTACGCCCTTCTTTGGGCTTAACAACTGGAGATCTTAAACCACTGTTTAAAATTTTAAAAAGAGATTCTGATCCGACCTCCCCCAGGTCTCTTACTGAGCCTACACGGAAGGCTCTCTCTAAGGTTAAAAAAGCCATTCAACAAAAAATTCTCTTTATTTTGCCAACAATTCTCTATCAATCATGTTACTGACATCCTTCCACTGCTCCTCAGGCTTTGGTCAAATAAAAAGACCCACTTACAGGCTTTTGACAAGGCCCAGATCCAGTCCTCATATAGGGCCGAGGGCATGTTTGTGTTTTTCCACAGGATGCAGATAGCCCTCGGTGGCTGCCAAAACAATTGGTGCGACATGTGGACCCTCTACCTGCTGATGACATTGATGACCCTCAACAATACAGAAAAAGACCAGACGTATTGGGCCTATGTACCTAATCCACCAATCCTCCACCTTGCTGTATGGGATGGTCCTGAGATTCCAATCTATGTCAATGACACTCATGACCTAGGATTGCCTTCTGATGGACACATAAAACAACATTTAAAAAGTTTTGTAAATCAGGCACTCCCTACAGTCAGGTGGCTGATTTACAAGATGGGACTAGAGATTGGACCACTGTCGTTAAAACTGTTAATGTTTCTGCTTGTGTTCCTTCTCCTTATGCTTTGTTGATTAAAAATATTAATGTGTATTTTGTAGAAAATCAATTTCATGTATCTTGTAATAATTGTTCTTTAACAAATTGTATTTCGTGGGTGCTGTTAAAAACTCAAGTTATGGTACTTAAACAACCATCTTTTGTTATGCTTCCTGTTAATATCTCTGGACCTTGGTATACTAAAAAGAAATTTGACATGATGCTAATGTGTCTTTAGATATGTTTCGGCTTCATGATAAAATTCAAAATATGAGAAAAGCTAAACCCTTAAAATTTGATGCAGCTCAGGCTGCTTCTGAGTTTGTTGATGTTCTTAAAAATGCTATGCCATCTATGCCTCATATTACCCATTCTGTTATGATTTTTCTTATATTGGACATCTGTGTCTGTTTGGTTCTGTGCCTACTCCCCATCCTCATTAAATGTTTCATCAGCAGGATGTTAGACTTGCGAGCTGACATCCATCAGCTTGAGCTTAAGACAAGGCCTTAAGTCTCTCTCTCCCCCTTGTATGTATTGGGACGGGTTAGCCAATGACGGGTAAATCCTGGGAGGTCCTTCAACACCTAAGACAGGGCTTGTATTAAAAAATACAAGTTCCAAAGACGGGTTAATTGATGAGACGGTCCCGGGGTGCCTAAGACAGGCACCGTCACCTTATATCTCCTGTAATGTGGATTTTGCTTCTATAAAATAAAAAAGGGGGAGATGTGGGGAGCCATGATTTCTTGTTATTCTAAAAGCCTTGCAGACTGGCTCAGTTTATGATTAACTTGTTTCAGCTTCTAAGGCATTATCTCTGCCTGTTCCTGGAGGGTGCTTGCGAGCTGCTGAGAAAGTAGGTGGGAGTGACCGGTTCTCGGACACTGAGGACTGAAGACTAGCAGGATAATTGGTGGGCTTTGTCATGAGATAATGACTTGGGAAAAGTTTCAAGGATTTTGTATCTGTATGTAAAAGTTATAAATTTGCTCTTGATGAGATAATAGCATTGAGGTTTGTTTAGTAGTTTCTGCTTTTCTGTGTTTTAGGTAAAAGATAACTTTCTGTGATGTAATACATTCCTTTATCTGCTGACTGTTAAAACTACACGTATTCTTAGGGTATATAAACGGTGGTAAAAAATAAACTCGGTGCTTCAGCATCACTGGAGACCGGCCGCATCATCATAATTGTGAGTGTCTTTATTTAATTCCCACTCCCCCTTTCAGGTTCTTCGTTGATTCGTGGCTGCTGGTCGGCCACATTCTCTCTCTCTTTCTCTCCATACACACACACACACACACACACACACACACACACTCACACACGGAAGGGGTGAGGGAGAGAGAGAGGTAAACGTATGTAACAAACACTGTTGCCAAGCACTCATCCCTGTTTTGTGTTGGGGGGTGTCCCAAGCTTGCTCATGGGTAATTATGGCTTCCTTGCTGTGGACCTTTGTAAATTCAGGTTGTTCTAAATTTCCTTCATTATTTGGATACTTTTATATTCAGCATTAAATTTTATATTTTGAAAAAATGCTGCTGGAAACAATGTATTCCACTTATGTAGGAAAATTAATATTGGCAGTAAATGATCACACATCCTTACAACAAACTCAACATTGTTGCCATGGTCACAGTACCTGGACCATGTGGGGCTAAAGGCGCTAAGGAAACCCCCACAGAGCAGCGATGAAACACAATGTTTACTTCTTGCTCATATGACAGCCTTGTAATGTGCCACCTACTGAGTCAAAATGGTATTTTATTTAAAATTTTATCTTTTTATTAAAGTGAAATATATTTTATTGTACTAATGAAATAGGCATACTGTGGACTCCTTTCTACTTGCATGCTTACACATGAAACAAAACTGCAGTGGTGTCTGAATAACTGAAGTTTGTTCTTGCATGTATCCCTTCACCAGGTAATAACCACCAGACGAACCATTACATCCGTGGCCAGGGGAGGCTGCCATCCCTTCCCTCAGACTCAGAAAGGAAGAGGAAGAAACATGAACAAAGGGTGGAGAGGAGCATCAAGAGGAGAATTCACCAAACTTAGGAGTGAAGCGAGGAAGAATTCTTGCAATTATAAAGAGTATAAGTTGAAGAGCAGAACATCATAAGGGATCAAGTAAATGTATCTGTGGTAAATTCTACCAAATTTATTTTGCCAATTGTATTTCAATATAAACTGCCTAAACAATAAGTGATTTAACATTTAATCAAAATTCGCTTTTCTACACAAAATAACATTTATTTTATTTTTAAAATTGATTATCCAGCAGTTAATATAGATTCACTTCACTAAAAACTGTCTATTTACCATAATGCTACGAGTGTGTGTGGAGCTCAGCTGAGGTACCTGGTGGAGTCTGTTACTGATCAAGACCATTAGGTTATACTTTCACGTCATGGTGATGGAATGCAGCTTCAAGAGTTTAACTTATTCTGACTCTGCCATTCAAGTCAGCTGGAGTTTGCTAAGTGCTTGCAAGATGCTGAACAGTTTGCTAAACTGGAAAAGACAAGGCACTTGATGCTGAGTAGGGATAACTTGCCCTGACTAATCCTGGTACTTACTAAGTACATGATGTTTAAATAGCACCCAAAGTTATCATATACAAAGTTACATAGTATCGTATCAAACCAAATTCTTCTCATTGCAAACTGGCTTTAATATGTTATAGACCAGAATTACTTGGGAAACACCACACATTCTTCAGAAGGAAGAAAGAATAAAAGGGGCATTTTAGCCGAAAAGATTCAAGCTTGTTATCTAGAAAAGCATCACCACAAATACATATTTTTGTTCCTAATACCATGACAAATATGTTTGTTTCCTTATGAAAATTGTAATTACAAAAAACATGCATATATAACTGAATATAATGGTACCATATGTATGTGACCTTGCAATGTACAACCCACATAAATATCCTTTTATAGCATCTTTGCTATTATATATATATAATAAATGCATATATACTATATATTAGTATATATTACATAATATATACTATATATTACATTTAGTATATATACTGTTATTAAGCAATTATTTATTATATATTATATAAAATATAAGATACATATGAAGATATATTTCCAATAAATATATTTGCATAGCAGATCTCCAATGTGCATTTCATATATGCAGACTTGTATATTTAACAAAAAGTAAAATTGGGTTTATTGCATTATATAATTGTTTAGCCACAACAGAGGTCAATTCTAAAAAATCTAATGCAATCCATAAAGGGTAATAAAGTTCAAACACTAAAACTACTTTTATTGCTAAGTTTTTCAGAACCTGATATTAGGGTTATTAAATCTGATAGATTTATTTATTTATTTATTTTGCTTTCAGTTATGTCTATCTCCAAGAGGAGGTGGTCAAAAAAGAAAAAAGAAAACAGTTTATTTCTCCTCACAGTGAGGAGAAATAACTCTATTGGTGCAGAGAAGAAAAATGTTTCCATAAAAGAAGCAATCTAAAGGAAACAGAAATCTCTAAGAATCCTGTGACATAGCCTATAAATCTTTACAGTTTATTTTTTCTTCAATATTAAAAAGGAAAAACTTCACTAAAATTTTTTTTTTAAAAAAAGCCAGCGTGATGTGAAAACTTAAAGGAAGAGCCAGGATTTGAAAGAGTTTAGATTTTGTAAATTATGTTCAGAGTGTTTAATCAATAAATTCATGGCAAATAGCATACATGACTGCTATAGAAAAATATGTGGAAAACTTATTTCTACTTGTTGCCTGATTGCTTTGCTGGACATTATATGTTATTGTATATGAGGTGTGATAAAAAAAATTTGGTGAATGTTTAAATTTAAAAAAATTTGTTACAGGAAAAGACACATTGCCATTAATCCCCCTCAAAACACTCCCCCTTGCTTTGAACACACTTATCCCATAGTTCACTTTCTGAAGCAGTTCTGGAAGTCCTCTTTCATGAGGGTCTTTAGTTGCACTGTTGTGGCTGCCTCCATGTCCTGAATCATTTTGACTTTGGGGAAGAGCCAGAAGTCTCAGGTGACAGATCTGAATAAGGTGGATGAGGACATACCGTCATGTTTTTATTTGACAGAAATTGCCGTACCAGAACTGATGGGTGACACAGGGCATTGTCATGCTGGAGGATGAAACCCATTTCTCAGGATGCTTTCTACACACATCATTTCTTAAATGCTCTAATAAGCCCTTATAATATTTGGAATTCCCCGTAGTGTTCCTGGGTACAAATTCAGCTTGCACAATTCCATCGAGGTCAAAAAACACAATTAATATTACCTTGATATTATTTGTGAAGCATTTAGGAAATGACATACGTAGAAAATGGCCTGAGAAATTAGCAGTTTCATCCTCCATCATGACAACACTGTGTGTCACACATGGCTTCTGGCAGGACAATTTCTGTCAAATAAAAACATTATGATGTGTCCTCATCCACTTTATTCATTGGACCTGGCGCCGTGCGACTTCTAGCTCTTCCCCAAAGTCAAAATGACCATGAAAGGAACATGTTTTGAATCGATTCAAGATATCGAGGCAGCCACAACAGCACAACTAAAGACACTCATGAAAGAGGACTTCCAGAACTGCTTCAGAAAGTGGCATGAGGGGGTAAATGTGTTTGAAGAAAGGGGAAATATTTTGAGGGGGATTAACGGCGACGTGTCTTTTACTGTAATAATTTTTTTTTATTTAAACATTCACCATATTATTTGATCACACCTTGTATATACTCTTAGCCTCCTGACCCATTTCCCATTAACACAGATGTTAGTGTGTAACTGCTGTTTATTAGAGAGTTTTTTGTAGCCAATATTGCTAATAACTAGGTTCCCAGGGGACTGTGACTGGCATGTCCTGGACACCCTTGCTCTTCAGCCAGGACGGGCCTTCCTGCAGTGTCTGATTGCACTGTGATGCTTCTACTCTGTCGGTGGGGGTTCTATCTTCTTTCCAACCACCAGGCATTCCCTGTGATTTCCCGTGTCTAGATGGCATTCATCCTTTTTCCCATTATACTCAATTGTTATTTTTACTTTAAGGGGTTTTTGGTAGTTTTTATTTTTAGATAGATCCATTCTCTTATTTTGCTTCATCCTTTATTTATTCTGCAGTGTATTTTCTTTTCTTAGAAATATTTTAATGAAATATTAATATAAACCTCTGGGTTATTGAATCATGCTATTTAATGATGACATATGAAATTAATTATACCTAACATACCCTGACACCCATAAACACTGTCTTTATAACCTACAAGAGCAGTGAGGAAAAGCTGCCTGGCTGCATACAGTGAGAAGTGAAATCTCTTTTAAAATCATTTATTTATAAAAAGAATGCTATTAAGCAATACAGTTTTAGGAGAAATATAAGATTAAATTATGGTTGAAGAAATTATTTAGAAGGACCTGGCCCTTGTCAGTACTTTGCTTTCCTCTCATTTCTCAGTATTGATTTTACTGCGTTTCTCTATTTCAGTGTCAAAAACCTAATGGCGTCATCCATCACCTTCACCTTCGGCTGATTTCAGCGCTATTCCCTCCAATAGGATCTACAGCATCTTAAAAATTGTTGTGATAGATGCAATTTCTTGTCTCTTAAGTGTGTTGGTGACTGTGGCATATTGTATTTTTCATTCTTTAGCCCTTAAGAAAGGTCTGAACAACTAAAATGCAATAGATCGCATGAAAAGAGTTTCCAGGATAGCCCTGCCAACGCCCCTGCACTGTCTCCGCCTTTTATCATCCCACTGCCTCCCCATGCGGTGCGGCTGGGCTCACCGGCTCAGACAGCATGGATGGCAGTCACCCAAAACGCGGCTGTGGTGAGCTTTCGTGAGCAGCACTGCTGTGTTTCCTAACTGATGAGTCACTTACTGTCGGCATCTGTAGACCTCCTCTGAGGATGCTCTTCATTTGTGAAAATGCACGGTGAGATTCTGAAGGCCAAACAAGTGAAATTTCTGTACATATATCCCACATACAGCAAGTCGATTAGTACTGCAACAACCTGTGTGTGAAATTTCTCTAATTGTTATTGGTATTTTCATGCAATAAACTAAAAAATATACCAAGACATGGAAACAACCAAAGTGTCCTTCGATAGATGATTAAATAAAGAAGGTGTGGTATATATACACAGTGGAGTACTATCTGGCTGTAAGAAAAGATGAAATAGTGCCATTTGGGACAACATGGATGGATCTCGAGATTATAATGCTAAGTGAAATAAATCAGACAGAAAAAGTCGAGAACCATATGATTTCACTAATATGTGGTATATAAAACTGAAAACAACAAAAGAACAAGACAAACAAATGAAGAAACAAAAATTCATAGATACAGACAATAGTTCAGTGGTTACCAGAGGGTAAGGGGGGAGGGAGTGGTAATGAGGGTAAGGGGGAATCAAATATATGGTGATGGAAGGACTCTGGGTGGTGAACACACAATGTGATATATAGATAATGGATTACAGAATTGTACAACTGAAATCTATGTAACTTTACTAACAACTGCCACCCCAATAAACTAACAAAAAAAAAAAGAAAAGAAAAAATACATTGCTACAGTTCAATCTGAGGTCATGTTAAATTAAAAATTACATGCATAGGTACTAAAAACAATAAAAGATGGAAAACTTGATAATATTCTTGTTATTTATATAAATAAATTTTTATCTTTTTTTAGTATTTCCCCTGGCAGTATATGTTAAGTCCAATTTTTTATCAAAAGTATGTGCAGTCTGTAATACAGATATTACATATTTAATATATAGACATATTTATAATATACACTTATAAGTATAGAATTATTTCTATCATCATATGTAAATACACCTATAATACGTATGCTTAAATATACATATTAAGTCATGTATTACATATATTTATGTGAACATTTGGGGAGGAGTTATGCCTGCCATTGCAATGTACATTTTGTGTTTGAGCTAAAACTTTCTTTGCTCCATTGCCAACTCTAAAGTCAAGTTGTGGACCAGTATAATTCAAATATTGATTAATTTTTTCAAGGGCATAACTTTCCATTTGGGTTTTTGTTCAAAAGAATAAAAATAAACAAACAATCAAAGCTGTTTTGTTGCTGATCAAATTCTCAGTTTATTTATTGGCTGTCTAATCACATTTTCCACGATAATGTAAACCCTCTCCACTCACATGGCAATTTCCTTCTCAGTATATTCCTAACACCTAGAACCATGCCTGGCATATATTTGGAACACCATAAATGTTTACTGAATGCAAACTGAATCCCTATTAGGTCTACTGAAATATTTTAATTTAACTGAGCTTGCAGTATAGAACTTTAAAAACGTTAGAGGAGTTACATTGCACGTCCAGAGAACAAATCAATGACAAGAGTGAAAACGATTTCCCTGCACTCCCCTCCCACATCCTGTCTTTGGTCCCAGTGTAGATAAGTTGATGGTTCAGGCAACATTTCTCAAGGAAATAAGGCGTTTACAGTATATGGTGCTGAGGGTCCCTGGTGGAAGACAAGCAGGCATGTGGATTCTACCTTGTCTGACTAGTGGATTCAGAGAGGGTGAGTTACAGCTCAGGTGCCATCTGAATAGGGTGGGCGCCACCATCAGAGTTCTCACCTGACTGTTCATTATGTATCTTCTGTATAATTATTTCCACTCACCACTCTCTCTTACCTCTTCCTGTCCACTTGAAGAAAGGCTCCTAATGATTTAATGATTCCTCAACTCCAAGACCATTGTATCAGAAGCCATTCTCTAGTTCATTGACTCGGTAAATATTTATTGGGCATCTAAACTGTACTAAGCACCTTCCATATTTTAGGTTTAGAGATCTCAAGGCAGAAAAGATGACCAAATCCCTTCCCTGAAGTAGCTTCACATTTGTTCACAGGATTAAAACAATAATCTGAAAAGTAAAATACAATTATTACCTTTAGTTCTCAGAAAGAAAATGTTGAAGGGAAACATTCACATGGACGGTGCCTCAATTCGCATGGATTTACTCTTTTAAGACTTATTTAAAGTGTCTAATTATTGTTGTTTCATTTAGTAAATTGAGACCAAAGTATGGATATCTTTATGTCCAAAACATATGTATTAACAGAATGTTATCACTACCCTTGTTTAAATATTACCTGTAAGAAACATTCAACTTGAATACAAATGATTGAACGTGATTTAAGTATCTCAGATTATATAATGGTAGTGACAGCACATTCAAAAAAGACGCTTGTTAAAACTGGCCAAGAAATATGTAATTAGATAAATGTAAGACAGAAAAAGAGGACAGGACCAAAAGATATTAAAATGTGGAATTTTTAACAGTGATTCTTCCTGTATTTTCTCTTTGGAAAATTTTATTCTTTAGGTATTATAGAGTGGAATTTTTTGCCTGAATAGTAAATTCTTTCCAAGTCATAAGTACTTATTTAGGACATTATTTTAGATTAGTTTGATCCCAAGATACTAAATAAGCTCCTCTCTCTCTCTCTCTCTCTCTCTCTCTCTCTCTCTCTCTCTCTCTCTCTCTCTCTCCCTCCCTTCCTCCTTCCTTCTCTCCTTCCCTCCCTCAATTTATGAAATGATTATGTCAATCATTGCTTTGATCAAAGAGGTATTTAGTGAATTCAACATTTAACAAATCAAAACAGATAAAAACATTATGAAAAGTGAAATACTGAAATTCTGCTGAGCAACACTGTATCAATCATTAGTTCAATGAACAGAAATGGAAACAGGGGAGAGGTGTGGGTGTCAGATGAATCACTAAATCAAATGTAATTATATTTTTGCCAGGAATTGGATATATAATGGTGAATGACACACAGATTCTCTTTTTCTCATGGTCTTACCTTCTCAGTGAAAAGGACAGACAAAATTAAGTAATCAATAAAATAATTGTGAATTTTATAAATCCTGGATTTTTTTCCCCATATTTTCCATACTGAATTAACTGTGTCACTCTGTGCTTCATTTATTGTCTTTCTTAACAGCATTCATCATGTTTTATTTATTTTTGGGATAAACAATTGAGTTACTCAACTTCTCAAGTCTTAACTAGATGTCTCAGATTTTTGGTGGCTTTCGGGTTTCAAAAGCAGAAAAAGGTTCAGTGAAGGTGAGTAGCACAGAGATTATTACAGGGAACATCAAAATTTAGGGGTAAAGCTTATGTAAAAAGGATGACTCTGCAGGAAGAGAAATGTGTTAGGAATGCTTAGAATTTGTCTTGGGAAAGTAGATCCCTACATTTGTCTGCGTAGGAACACAAAACCAAGTCATATCAGTTTGGTGCAAAAGTCATTGCGGTTTAAAAGCTAAAATTGCAAAAACTGAAACGACTTTTGCACCAACCTAATAGTTTTGGAATAGGTCAGAGAGCTCTTTTTTTTTTTTTTTACTGTTTCCTATCATTCACATTCCACGCAAAGTCTTCCCCAAAATAGAAAATGAAAGCAAATGAAATAAGACAGACTCAAACCTGTCTGTTAAGACTTCAGCGACACAGCCAAGTGTCCCAGTGTGAATTGTGAATTATTCTAACACTGCATATTGTCTGGCTTTCAACCAAAGTCGTTACTGAGCCATAAAGGAAAGTCAAACGAGGCTGGGCCCTGCCGTACCACATTAGAAGGTTATAGCCATCACTTTTCCCCTGTACAGGACAGTTTGGTCTCATAAGGCTACTAAATTCAGAAAGTCAGTCTGCTACCTCCCCAATAGGTTTGAACCTGGTTCATGTAAATATAAACTCCAGTTCAGTGAATTTCAAAGCACTTAAATATCAGTAAATAAACCCGTTATATTCCTCAAGTGCAGCATGCAGCATACAGTGGTCCAATCCTCGGCCGCCAATTAGGACTGAGAGCAGTGCATACAGCTGGCACCACCTAAACAAACGGCATGATTTTCCTGCTGTCTTCTGTACAATAGCCATGCCAGGAGGAAAACTTTGGCTGTGAACACTTGTATTTGCATAAGAGAATTTCTCTAAGTTGATCAATGCTGTGGAAAATACACCCTGAATTTAGTCACCATATGTTATTATAAGATCATTTTCTTAAATGGTCCTGTTTAAAATAGGTTCAAACAGATGGACAAAATCCCTCTGGATGGATGTCAGCTGAATAATTGAGCCATGGCACTTACTCTGCAAACACATGGAGAAAAGCTAATTAACACAAATATCATAGATATAATTTAGTATGTTCTTTAATAGTTTCTTATTGCTGAAAACTGGAAAATGAATATTGCAATGACTACCATGAAAATTATGGCCACTTCACTCTTTATCATTAGCAATTTTGAGAATTTGGTCATCTCAAACCATCTGTTTTCTTTTGTTTGTAATAGATGGTGAAAATAAGTTTTCTTGCTGTTCAAGGACAGGGGTGAAAAGAATTATGTACATGGTAAGACTAAGGCTTGAATTGATTTCTGTTTAGGATAATTTAGAATTGTTTGTAGTACAATGCACATACGTATATGAGGTGTGATCAAATAATACGGTGAATGCGGCTGCTGAGTGCCATCCAATGGAAAGGCAGGCATCTTCAATATGGGAAGTGGTGCATGGAACCTCAGAAACAGTGTGTGACAAGTTTTAACTTGTTTGGTGCAGTCAGGTGTGAGCTACAGTTGCGAGAAGGTGTGTTTTAAAGGGTGCCATAAATCATCCTCCATCATGACAAGGCTCCGTGTCACACATCGCTTCTGGTACAGCAATTTCTGTCAAATAAAAACATTACAGTGTGTCTTCATCCACCTTATTCACCCAATCTGGTACGGTGTGACTTCTGGCTCTTCCCCAAAGTCAAAATGATTCAGGACATCGAGGCAGCCATGACAGTGCGACTGAAGACACTCACAAAAGAGGACTTCCAGAACTGCTTCAGAAAGTGGCACAAATGATGGGATGAGTGTGGTGGAAGTGAGGGGGAGTATTTTGAGGGGATTAATGCCAATGTGTGTTTTTACTGTAATAATTTATTTTTATTTAAACATTCACTGTATATTTTGATCACCCCTTGTGTACTGCAGCAAAACCACACTGCTAGAAATCACTACAACAGGAAGAAAGCATGAGATGACATATTTAGTTACAAAGTGAAATGTCTCATGTTTTTCATTGTCTGTTTGTGTCCCAGCATGGTGGCAAAGTGCTGAGGTGAAAGGAATACAGACCTGTGACTTAAGCAATTCTAGTTCGAACTCTGACTTTGCCCGTTCCTGGACCAGTCTGTCCTCTCTGAGGGGAAGTGACTGGGTCATTTGGTCTTCAGTGTATCTAGTGCTGGCATCGAGAATTTCAGAATACAATTCTTTTAGGTGAAATAGTAAGATAATTGATTTACTTTATATCTTTTTAAAACTAAGTGATTGGAAATTGCATATTTTATAAGTAATTATTTTTGATAGATTCGTGAAACAGGTCCCAGAAGTGGGGAGATGTTGAAATATAAAACTTCTCTGTTGAAATGGCATTCGGCTACATATATAATTCTTAAAACATTCAGATAACTAACTTATAGTGAAATTTTAATTGAGTTTTGAATTATCAGACCTATTAACTGTGGCTAAAAGTTGAATTCATGAATTTCAGACAGAAGACTACAAAGCACAGTTAAGAACTGAAAGGATAGTCAAGTTTCTCATTTAAGTATTTTAAAAGATACAAATTGTCCCTGTAAACACTCGATGTCTTCCGCGCATCTCAGACAAGGGGAAATGAGCATTTTCAATGTTTTCTCAGTGCTGTATGAAGTTGGAAAAGACAGATTATTAAATGCAACTTCATGTATTTTAAAAGCATTGTAAAATAATCAGATAACAGAGATATTTAAAAGAGAGAATAGTCTGATTATTTCTGGAAAAAAGGAAACATGACCAATATTTAAAAAAGATAATTCTTTAAGCAGGCTGTACTTAGTATATAGTAAGCACACAATAATTGTTAGTTGTCATTATTAATATTAATAGTGTTATTAGTTAAAGCTACTTAGAGCTACCTTAAAATAAATAGGACTTCGTTTGATTCCATGTATCCCTGACTTCCTGATTTTCTACAATAGTATTAAACGTACGATAACACAAATATCTAGGAGAGACGATAAGATAAACCATACATTGCATCACTAATGAGGGCCACTGCTGCTCAGAGGCTACTGTAGAAGGCTAGCTTAGTGGGATGGATTTTCAGGCATCCATAAAGCCAACCGTTCAAAGAGAAGGCTTCCGTCTCCTGTATATTTATATGGACAGACACTCTAAAACAACCTAATTACTCTACATCTGAAAAGCCTGGTTCCCAACTCTGGGCAGGTGGTTGTCTGTGGTCTCAGTCTGTCTGTTCATTTCAGCATTGGGTTCTCGCTGTCATGGTCCTCTCCGGACACTTCTCTTTCTCATCATGTTTGGATATTGAAGACAGGAGAACATTTTCACGGACTCCTACACAACATCAGTGTTCGGGTGAAAACTCTCTCCAGTGTTGTACGAATGTGTGAGGCTTTTTTTAATGTCCACATATGGAAATATATTGTTTCAATCACTAAACTACTTACTTTAGCAGACTATTTTTCCTCTAGTCTATCTCCGCTTACCTTTACATCTATTTCTTCAATTTTTTGCACAAAGCTTAGAACAACTCTTCCCACGTACCATTCGCTATTCTGCCTTTCTCTCTGGCCTAAAATATAATATATATCAACAAGCTAACTTACAAGAGGAAAATAAGTGACCGCTTGAATTACATATGATCCTTAATAGTAGGCCAGGTTTGACTATTTAAAGTTTGTCATTTGTTCACATTAATAGGATTATAAGATTATACAGATGTTAAGAGTAAACAGGACTTTAAACAACTTGAATATCAAAATTGTTATACAAGATTTATAAATGATGACAAAATGGAAGAAACCATAATGTTTTATGTAGATGAAATACAATGTAGTATTTTATGAAACTCATTAAGATGCTCAAAAGGCTTTTTGTTCCTATGGACAATGGCAAGACAATGGGTTCGCCCATCACTAGGCTGCTGACCTTGCAGATCAATAAGAACGTTTGTAAATCTATCACTTCCTATCAACGTGGCCAAACACCTATAGACCCAGTCAAACTGGCCAAGCCACCTTTGGCAAATCATCACTAAAGATACCATCTTTAGCTCTCTGATAATATGAAGCGTGATCCAACCACATGGCGACAGTTTACCATACCGAACAAAACGTCTTTCACTTCTTCAAAGTCTTGAATGCTTATTACAAAATCACAGGGGATTGTCTTTGTTCAAATTTGCTTGAGCACTAATTGTGTATTACATCTGTCTCTATGACATTAAACACCTTGGACAAAAAGAAAAATGTAAAAACTAAATTTTTGATACTCTGCTTCCCATTCTGTATCATCTTTAACCAGGCTGCTGAATGGAATATAATCACCGACTACGAGCAGAGGCAAAAGACTGTGCTACACAGAGAAAACATGAAAGTGCTAAGTTCATGAGAACTATGTTCTCTATTAAGTTTATTTGTAATCTAATAATGTATTTTCTTATGGCCCTTGATACATATCGGCATTACTCATGTTGACTGCACTTGAGTAAGCATTCAATGAAACATAATAATCTTATTTAATTTAGTTACGATCGATCCAACTATTGTTATTAAAAAGACTGTAGGTTATTTTTACAACTTATTGAGAGTAATTTGTTGTGCATGTGTGTGTGTATGCGTGTATGTGTGCGTGTGTGTGTGTGTGTGTATTATTTTAGTATATTTTGACATGCTTCCTGATGTGGTTATATTTAGCACACTGACATTTGACTATTGTGAGTATATGACACGAAAATATCAGGGATTAGTACTACCCATGGTTGTTGTTTGAAAAACACATCCAAGTTTTTGAAAGCTATGAGTAATAGTATTAAAACTTTCCACTATGCTATAATTTTAGAAGCAATTATTGCTTTGTACTGATAACATTATGAAAGTGTAACCATTCAAGGAAGTGCTTTTACCTAAAATACATTCTTTGTCTTCACAAATGGCTTTTGTAAGTATCACATTGGAATGACAACCAGGAATTGAGAGAATTAAAAAAGAAAAAGAGGATCTGAAAACGTACCTCTTGGAAAGCCATAGGTAAGAATACCAAGGTTACCAAGGGATTTTGCTCCACCAAGATTTCCAGACAATGCAAGCCTTTCCTGAGGTAATTAGAGTAATAACCAGTAGCTTAAAAAGAAGAGATGTAAAAAGGCAGACTAATATAGTGATTTAACAAAGTGAAACAAAAGGAAGGTATTAATATAAGCCAGACACACTAGAAAACAGGAAGTAAGAAAGCAGGATTGGGTTTCTATCAAGAAAACACTCGATGTTAAAATCCACACTATATAATGAAAATGGAATCGTTATGAAATCTCTGTCCTAAATAAGTAATCACTTACATAAAGCAGAAATTAAGGAGGTAAAGGAGCTCTGTGAATACACTGGTATTAGGCATGTAACACACCACTTTCAGTTCAACAGAAGTCAGTGCGAAACGGCACAGGAAGTGTGTTTTCAGACATAGTGGGGTGGCAGGGTGGTGGGTCACATGGGCTGTGCCGACACAAGTCTCATTCTGCCATCTCTTAGCAAGATATGTATTTGGGCAACTGAAATCTCTCAGCTCTTCTTTCTTCTTGTGTAAAAGGGAATAAAAGAATCTTAGAACTTGACGATAAAAATAGATCTGGTAATCCAGGTAAAAGGTTTAGTGTGCAGTTGACATGTACGAATTTTCCAGGAACTATTAGCTGCTATTATTTAAATAGAAATAGTGTCTTTTTGTTTAGTTTTTATCACAGAACATTTTAAACATATTCAAGAGGAAAAATAATTTTTCTTTCTGACTCAAAATACAGAAGCAATTAGGAAAGAGTTATAAAATTTGATTTTAAAAAGACATGGCCAAAAAAAAGTCTAACCAAAGAAGAAAACTATAGGTAACGTGTAAAGACAAATGTCAAACTGAGAAATGCATATAAATTCATCTGAGAGAAATATCCTTTTAAGTGGCTAATTTTAACAAGTTTTCGTTTGTTTGTTTGTTTTATGTACTAAAGCTTATAGAAGCCTAAACTTTCAAAACCTGAATTTCTGCTTCTTAGTGTTTACCATGCCTCTCAAATATACCAGTCCTCATTTTTTTTTTTAAATAAATGGCAACTAACATTAACTGAGGTAAAACTAGTAACAAACAGCAAAAATAATTTCTCTTAGGTCTGAATATTCTGCTAAATTGGAACCTGTTCCTATGAGGAAAAAAAAATCCAGTAACTCTGGTCTTGCTGAGAAACAGAATATGGAGATGAAGTTAAAAGAGCAAAACTGGAGACAGATTATGGGGAAATGTGTGAAACACTCATACATTCTAGGACCACTTCTGTTACCGGTTTTCACCAGCTCCACTGACTAAGTATTTCGAGTTGCCTAATTTCCTTGTTTTTACCATTAATCAACATGAACTCAATTTAAAAAAAAAGGTAGAGTTGTTGACAGATTTCTCTAATTCTTTTGGAGGCGTTACTGCCAGCATACACTGTTTAGTTGACAGCCAGAGCAGCTGCAGCCGTCTACATTCCCACTCACCCTGCAGGAGTACTCCCTTCTCCCCCGATCTCTCCAACATCTGTCATTTCTTGTCTTGTTGAGAATAGCCATTCTAACAAGTGTGAGGTGATTTCTCACTGTGGTTTTGATGTGCATTTCCATAATAATCAGTGACGTTGAGCATCTTTCATGTGACTGCTGGATATCTGTCAACTTTTTGGAGAAATGTCTTTTTCCTTTGCTCATGTTTTAACCAGGTCACTTGTTTTTGTTGTTAATTTGAACACGTTCTTTATATATTTTGGATATCAACCTCTTATTGGATGTATGATTTGCAAATATCTTCGCCCATGCTGTGGGTTACCATCTCATTTTGTTGATGGGTTCCTTTGAAATCTTGCCATTTTTGACAACCTGGATGGACTTATGCTAAGTGAAATAAATCGAAGGGAGAAAGGCAAGTAGAATAGGTTTCATTCATATGAAAAATATAAACAGACAAAAGAAAACAAACCAAACCAGACCAAAGTGAACTCATAGATATGGACACCAGGTTGGTGGTGACCAGTGGGGAAGGAGGGAGGGAGGGTGAAATGGGGAAAGGGGGTCAATTGTTCGGTGACCAGTGGAAAGTGGACCTCTAGCGGGGAGCACGCTGATGCTCACAGATATCTGAAACTTACATAATATTACAAATGCTCCCTCAAAAAAATATAGTGCATTTTACAAGTACCTAATTGAAATGAAAAAGATCCGTACATATTATTTATATATTTTTTAAATTAAAATTTATTGGGGTGACAATGGTTAGTAAAAATATGTAGGTTTCAAGTGTACAATTTTGTAATACATCATCTACATATCACATTGTGTGTTCACCACCCAGAGTCAGCTAACTGACATATTATTTATATTTAACTTTATATTTATGTGAAGAATAACAACAAATGATGTAAATGTCCATAAATATTACCAACATAAATATGACTTGTTATTCATATCATTTAGGAGTTGTAGGTATAAAATAAGCAATGAATTGGTTAACATTTATGATACCGTTAAATTATTTTATTTCATCACTTCTATACTACACTTTAAGAGCAATATATAGTTGAGCAAAAATTATAATGGTCACATTGTAAAATTGAAACTATTATTTATGAGTTACTTATTTTCAAGCACATTAGGTAACTTAAAATTTATGATATAATAAACACACAGAAAAGGTAAGCACTTAACATTACTAAAACAGTTCAGAATTCAATGGATTCTGTGTCTTTTATAGATTGCTAAATTGGTCACATACTAAATAGTAATTTCCTTTGTATTGAATTTTTTAGATTAATTTGTCTACATGGTTTTCTCAATATGTCATCATTAGCATTAATGGTCAGTATTCGTAATATTTTAACAGGGTTTTTTTAGACTAAGACATAAATCTGTTTAATATGATAATATTACAAAGACTAACTATGAGATTAATGACAGAAATGATATGAAATCTGAAGTCATATTTTAGATTGTGGAGAGCTACCAAATTGATGGAATTCTGGAATGCTTTGCGAATTCCTTAGACACCTTTTTTTGTATGAGGAGAAATGTCTTTTACTTTTATTTCTAGAAATAACATCTTATACGCATGCATCCTGTTTGGAAACATAGCTTCGATTCATATGACCGGCAATTAAATGGACCAAATAAAGAGTTAAGGGAACTGTGAGTAAATGGGAACATTAATCCCCTATTTTAGCCCCTCTGATTTGTTTATGTATTTATTCTACATAGAATCACAAAGGTTTAACAAGGTAAAATGTGTTGACTTCAGTTTGGGTGCCATTCCTACACTGGAAAGCGTGTCGAGTGTCCACCGAGTAAATGCGTCGTCGCGGAGTAGCATGTACAGGACACACAAAGCACTGCTGTGCATGAAGAATGGGCTGCAAAGGACAGAGTCTGCACCTCAGTACGTCCCATAAGCCCCTCTGCTGACCTGAGCTCCCCTGTCCAGCCCAGTGACCAAATGACTATCAATCACCACAGACTCTGGTACAAAGAAGCAAATGCCCAAATATTTATATCTGGACATTCACAGACTTTATCTAATGTGTCCTGATCAGACTCAGTAAGAGGGACAAAGATCTACAGTTATCCAGTTATGTTGGGAATAGGGTTAACTATTCACCACCTTGGATCATCATGTTATTTTACTACAGAGAACCCTATGGTAATTGAAGATACACTGTGTCAGAAGGGCCCTCTTTTTGGGTCAGAATCCCAAAGATAGATCTCTTTTCATGAAAACCATATACATTTTAAAGCCAGCTGTCTGATGTTTGAAAAAGGAGAATTGTATCTAGCCTCTGGAACTTGCCACAAAACCAAACAAACAAACAAACAAATGAACCACATGGAGTACTATGTATGTACATTTACCTACCCGCATAATTTAAAGGTGCTGTGCAGGGTTGAGAATCCCTCTTCAGGCAAATGCAAATCAGGTTATCTGTCATACTCCTGATGTAGTCTGTTTATTTCAAAATCACTCATGTTTTGAAGATTGAGTATGTGACCTACTGAAAACATACTGAGATTAGGAGCAAGACGTTTTTGAGAGATTCTTTCAATTTAAAGAAAATACATGCAAAATTGAGTATATATGGATTGAATTTCAACAGCCATCCATACAACTCATAAACAAACGCGTTTGTTGTGATAATAGGAGAGTTTTCACATTCTGCTTAATCCATTTTTATGCAAATTTCATTTTAGGTTTCTTTTAATAACTGTCAACAGACATAAACAACATTAAAAAAATGTTCTGCTAATAATTTTGGTTAGTTTTTGAAAGTGTTTAAAAGTGATTTGATCTTGAAGTCCCACATAAATATGGACAAATAATCTTTGACACAGGAGCCAAAAACATACCATGGAGAAAAGACAGCCTCTTCAATAAATGGTGCTGAGAGAACTGGAAAGCCACGTGCAAAAGAATGACACTAGACTGCTATCTGTCACCATATACCAAAATTAACTCAAAATGGATCAAAGACCTAAACATAGGACCTGAAACAATAAATTGCATAGAAGAAAACATAGGTACTAAACTTATGGACCTTGGGTTCAAAGAGGATTTATGAATTTGATTCCAAGGGCAAGGGAAGTAAAAGCTAAAATAAATGAATGGGACTACGTCAAATTTAAAAGCTTCTGCACAGCAAAAGAAACCATCGACAAAATAAAGAGAAAACCAACTGAATGGTAGAAGATTTTTGCAAACAATGCCTCTGATAAGGGGCTAACATCCAAAATATATAAGGAACTCATACAACTCAACAACAAAAAGACAAACAATCGAATTAAAAAACGGGCTGAGGACCTGAATAGACATTCCTTCAAAGAGGACATACAAATGGCAAATAGACATATGAAAAAATGCTCAACATCACTAATCATGAGAGAAATACAAATAAAAACCACAATGAGATATCACCTCACACCAGTTAGAATGGCTATCATCAACAAGACAAATAGTAACAAGTGTTGGAGAGGCTGTGGAGAAAAAGGAACCCTCATACACGGTGGGAATGCAGACTGGTGCAGCCACTGTGGAAGGCAGTGTGGAGGTTAGAATTTTAAAAAATTATGAATAGAATTACCATATGACTCAGCAATCCCTTTTCTGGGTATCTACCCAAAATAACTGAAAACATTTATCTGTAAAGATATATGTGCTCCGATGTTCACCACAACTTTATTTACAGTGGCGAAGACATGGAAACAACCAGTGTTTTTCTATAATGCTTGGATAAAGAAGATGTGGACTATACACAATGGAATACTACTCTGCCATAAGAAAAGATGAAATAGTGCCATTTGCGACAACATTGATGGATCCTGAGGTTATTATGCTAAGCAAAATGAGTCACACAGAAAAAGTCGAGAACCATTATGATTTCACTGAAAAGTAGGATATAAAACAACAAAGGAACAAGACAAACAAAGGACCAAAAACTCATAGACACAGACAATAGTTTAGTGGTTACCAGAGGGAAAAAGGGGTTGGTAGATGAGCGTAAACAGGGTCAAATATATGGTGATACAAGGAGCACTGACTCTGGGGTGGTGAACACACAATGTGGTATATAGATGATGTATTACAGAATTGTAAACTTGAAATCTATGGAGCTTTACTAACCATTGTAACCCCAATAAACTTTAATTTAAAAAAAGTGATTTGGATGTCTTTATTGCATTTGCATGTTTCTGAAGCATGTTTTAAGTATTTTCATAACATAATACCTGTGGAGTTAAAACATAATAAATTATTTTTAATGACAATAAAAATGAGAAATGAAGTTTTAAAAAATATTTACCTATATAGTTATCATTTCTCAACCCTTCCATATACACACACACACACACACACACACACACACACACACACACACATTCAACAGTTGATCCCATTTCAGTAATTTTTAAATTTCAGATATCGTAGTTTTCATCTTAGGGGTTCCTCTGTTTTCAATAAAATAATTAAAAATTATTATTGTTGATATCTTATGTATGACATAATTTACCACTTATACCAATATTTCCAGATGTAACAAAATAGCTTTACATCAGTACAATCAAGTATATCTAGTCATTATACAGCAACAAAGTAATTTTTGGTTTTGAATTTATTTATGTAAATGTCAGAATTAAGTCATGTGTTCCATTCTTGTGAATAATTTAGCATTGCTTGAAATATTTTCTTTCCAAATATTCCTGATACATATTAAAAGGAAATATATTTAGGGGGAAAGTTAATTTTATTGTACTCCCTTGTTGCTAATGGATAATTTGTAAATTCAACATTCAAAAGTAACACTTTTCATAATTCTGAACAACTATTTAATTTTAGTAATTTCTACAGAACTTAATTCTATAGAACCGGAAAGGGGGATCAAATATATGATGATGGAAGGAGAACTGACTCTGGTTGGTGAACATACAATGCAGTATATAGATGACGTATTATAGAATTGTACACGTGAAACAGATATAATTTTACTAACCAATGTCGACCCAGTACATTTAATAAAAAAATTTTTTAAAAAGAACCTGAAAGGAAAAATCCATGACAAATTTGTGTTCAAAGAGGCAGAAAAGATAACAGACAAAAATAAATATTTATGCACAAGTAAAAATGAAGAAAGTGAGTATGGTGGTTTCAGTTTGTTGTCTTAACCATGCTGGAACTACATTTCCCAGGATTCCTTTCTCTTCAGATTTCATGTTAAAATTGACCACAAGATAATCAATTCTGCGTGAGATTAGAAAGGTAGAATGGAAGCAAGTCTGTAGGTCAATTTAGAGCAGCAAGCAGCATCAAAGTTCACTCACATTGTCCCCACGTGTGGATCCTTCTTATTGATGAGGGCGACAGCCAGGCCTCCTTTATCCTGCCCCTACCCCACACTAAACGTACAAAGTCCACAAAATGTTGTAGCTTCCCCTGAAGAGCTGCAGTCTCCCTGGTGTTGCTCAGCCTTTCCTCCTGTCAACCAGACGACTTCAGGGAACCAGGCCTATCACCGGACTCAGCGGCGCAGCCCTTTATACATGTTCTAACCAGCCCCCCAAAGTACCTGAAGTGTAACCGCAATAATATAACCCGTACTCCATAACTATCGTGATAGTTCTGCATCCTTGACTGACACCTGACTGATACGGAGAGAGATATGGGTATACTCTCCTTTTAAACCTCAGTTTTCTCATCTGTTATATGTGGAGACCAACTGTCATGTTCTCATAATCGTGTGCTGTTAAATATATGTGTAACACTCATGGCTGTATCTATCAGAGTAAGTGCTATATATATGCTTTCTAATAGGTATAATAACAATAAATATTACACTTGACCTGCTGAATTTCATCATGTTCTTTTTTCTTAAAATAAGTACTGTATCTTACATATTTAAGCACAAGTATCTCATTTCTGCCCCTTCTTTATTTCTAATGTAGTAGTGGCAAGTTTGTTACATTTAGTTGTAATAAATCCACTACCATTATATATAGGAGAATTTTGAAGTTAAATAAGACCATATTTACAATCAGAATTAAATAAATAGAAAATAATATTTACAAATTTTAGACAAAATAACTCAGTAATTTGTTTTTTAAATGTTTAAAATACTTAGAATTCCTTATATGAACTAGGAGATTTGACATAAATGTCATATGTTTAGAGTTGAAAATATTTTTTTTTCTATTTTCTGACTATAAAAATAAATAGAAATATTAAGTAAAATTACAATCCCTGGATTCTGAAATAAACAACAATTCAAATTTTTAAAATTTAAATTTACTTGTTATGGCTCCTATTGTTATATTCAAACAGTGAAACAGTCATTTCACAAGTGTTTTATTGATAGGAAATAACCTGTCTGTAAAGTTTTAGTAATCCAAATATTTTTAATAGATGAGGTTTCCCTTTTCCTTTGTTAAAAAAGAAAAATCCTGGAAGAAAAAGTTCAGTTTCAGCTCCCCAGAAAGAACTGGCAGAATTCCAAGATTCCTAGAGAGAACATTTGTGTTTTCTTTTTCAACTTTACATATTGTGTAGTGTATTAAATTCTCGTTAATTTCAGATTCATTAAGTTGTACTCCAAAGCAATAGATCTCGATTTACATATTAATTTTAAAAACATGATAAAAATAAGATAAAACTCTTGATGGAGAAGATGACTGCCCACGAGCAGACCACGGGCAGTTCGCTCCCTCTCATGCTCTGCAATGAAACATGCAGTGTAGACGTGGTTGCATTGGAAGTTACTGGTCCATCTGAATGCAAACCACCCAGCCATGACACATGGGGCTTCCACTTGCTGTAAAAGTAAATCAGGTGGCAGTGCCAGCGCTTTGCTGGGAAAGCCATTTGCGCCCCTCAGTTCATGACTATTCATGGTGACGTTCACAGATGTCTCTGCTCACACTGCGGGCGGCTGGGTGACAGTGTTTTATTCAACATGACTTTATAGATAAAGTGAACGTAGGTGACGATTTCGGAGCATAATATAATCAAATGAATCCTGATGTGGAGATCCTGCGGGAGATTATACAGTAATCTTATCAACATAACTAATTTTCTTCTTATGAAATCGTGATTCCCACTGCACTCTTACAGCTACTGACAGTACTGTGTAACATCACCATTTCCACGCTAATACCTCAGTAAATCACAAAAATGTAATTTTTTTAATAAAAACATATTTTATATAAAGGCAGTCCTTTGGGAAAATGTCTTCATTTCTAAATTAAAAGTAGCATGAGGTAAATATTGAACATGTCCCTATTGCTCATGGATACTAAAAGTATTATTATTATTTTTATTAACAAAACCATTATAAGGAAGAGTGCTTATCCAAGAAAAATCTTGAAGGTGAATTCTGCTAACTACGCATTTGTTTGAAATCCCAGGGGAACATTCCAGAACTCAAAGGGAGCTCCTCACAGTGGCAAGTGGCAGTCCTGTCCCCCAAGACATGCCACCAGTCTGTTGGATGGAAACGGTATCACACATGGAAAGAGCTCAGACCTGCATTTTCTGATGTGAGTTCAGATGGCTACATTAGCCTTTCATTTAACCCTCAATGTTTGCTTCCTCTTCCATAAATTTGGAATAGCAATAACCACCCTCTACTTTTGTGAGGGTTGCATGTGCAATTAAGGATTGAATTAGAGGGCTATGAAATTTTTAATTCAGTGCTAAGCACATAGCATTATCTTAAATTTGCATTTTAAACTGTTTCTTGTTATTTACTAACACTTGAATTGACCCAGTGTCTTTCTTTGTATTGGCACCCAAGAAAATCAGACCTTTAATCAGTGATCTTAAGACATCTCCAAAAACACTGATTTATGAGAAAATCTACAAAACGGTCGTACAAATGTCCCTTCTTTCTTGCATTTGCCTCAATGATATATTAATGGCAAATGCTTGGTAATAAGTGATCCTAAGAATATTTTTCCCCAAGAAGATAATTACGAGGGAAAAATATTAAAACAATTTTGGGCAAAGGGAAAAACACAGCCTTTTCCCCATTGTACTGTGCAAGATATTAAAGCACTTTTGGGTGAATTTAGTTCATGTGTACCAAATACTATCGATGAACTCTCACTATTTATTTGCCAAATAATCTTATACAACTTACATTGTTACCTCCTTTGAAAACGTTTGATATTGTTGCTCAGGTTGACACGTCCATGTGTACTTATTCTCTGTGTATCTCTCAAATTTCTGTCTATGTGCTCAGAGAGGGAGAAGTTTTCAGTATCCTTAGGGACCATATAATCTAGCTACCGAAACAGGAAGATTTACACAAAGGAATTACCTAATAGTATGAGTATATACTACCCGAGTGATGGAAGCATGAGTGCGTCCCTGGATGAATGAAAGATAAAGCTACTCCTTTCCAGTTATGTTTTGAAGGAAAATATAAATATAACAAATATCAAGTTATGTAAATTTTTGATATTTGTTACATTTATATTTCCCCTCAAAATATAAATATAAGGGAAGGTGTTGGAAGAGGGGAAGCCTGGGAAGCATAAGTGATATGGTAAAGTAGCTGTCTAGCAGGAACGGTCACACAAAGTTTATGGTCATTGATTCGAAATAAGACTTTCTGGCTTGCTGACGTCCCATGGGTTGTACAGTAAAATTTGCTCTATTGGTCAGTTTGGAGAACACTTACCTAAATGATCACTTTTCTGTACGTACATTAGAGGCTGTCTTAGTGCAAAGCAGTAAACTGATATTTCAGGGTATATTAAAGTCCTCGTGCCTTAAGAAACGAAACTTTTACAACTCAAGCCATGATTTGCTAACAGTGAGATTCCAGAAACAATTACACACTAAACCAAGGATTGTCCCAGGCTAATTTAGCCTTATGAACATATTTTAATTGCTGCCTATAAAAAGTCAAGAATATGCACTTTATAAATTTAAATGACCAATGAGTGTTTAAAGAGAGTTCGGTTAAATCACTTGAGAGCTTACTAAATTATCTTTCCTGATGGATGATTTTATATGTCACTTTATAAAATATGTTGGTGTTTCACAAATTACAAACTGTTTAAGTAAGCCATGTTGCATGGCTCAAGCTATAAAAAGATGTGACGTTTTCCTCCTCCTGGGGCCATGTCATTGTACTCCCTCCACACATGCCAACAAATGTGGTTTCGTCAATTTCAGAGCACCAATTGCATTGTAGAACATTAGCTTCCTTTCTTTAAGGCTAAAACCTTCAACTCTTGTGATTGTGACAGAGTTGACAGGTGCTGTCAGTGAAGAATGATGTCACCTTTACTCATTTACTTACCTAGCTCTGTGTGGATCTTTTCTTATTTTTAGTTCATTATCGTAATTTAACCAAAACCAGTTGTCTAATTAGTGATATTTAGCAGCATCAGTTCACTCTATTAGTATTGCATGTGTGCTTAGTCATATGGTGACAATCGCAATTAAACAAGGGATATTTAAAAATCTAATGGGTTTCTAATAATTCAAGTGTCACATGCTGATACTTACTATTTTATCAAACTAAAGATATATTCAGTTTGTATTTTCCCTCTTAAAGTAGACGCAGTTCTCAAGGTGATGCATGACAATTCTATTTAAATGTGTAATACTTCACTACTTAATGAATTACATTTTCAAATGTCATGTATATTTGACACATTTAAAAAGAAGGCACATATAAAATCTAAGTCATTTGAGTCTGCAGTAAACAAATGCTATGCTGTTTTAAAATATTATATAGAATATTCTAGATAACACTTTTTAAAAACTAGAATATGTAATGGCTCTCTTTAACATGGCTTATACATTTAAGATAATTATCTTACTTCAGAAGAAGCAGAATCTAAATTTTAATCACACGCCAAAGGCAATCCTCAAACAAACCCGTGAGCTGGAGTTCCTTGTGTTTCCTTTGAAACCTTTAGTCAAAGTTCTATTTTTACTGAACATTCTGCAGTTGCATATACATAGTTCCACACCCACACATACTCAGGTTCAGGCACACCTCAGATTCAGTCACACCTTCGCATTCTTGCACTTTTTACAAATTGAAGGTTTGTCACAACCCTACATCGACCATGTATCAGTGCCATTTTTCCAACAGCATCTGCTTCCTTTGTGTCTCTGTGTGTCATTTTGGTAATTCTCGGAATATTTCAAACTTTTTCATTATTATTATATTTGTTATGGTGATCTGTGATCAGTGACCTTTGATTTGTGATCAGTGACCAGTAATTATTTTGGGGTACCACAAGCCATGTCCGCATCAGACGGCATAATCAGTTGTTAAGTGGGTGTCCTCACTGCTCTACCACCCAGCTGTTCCCTCATCTCACTCCCTTCCCTCACAGCTATCTCCTGAGACACAACAATGTCAAAATTAGGCCATTTAATAATTCTACAATGGCCTCTATGTGTTCAAGCTAAAGGAGGAATCTTACATCTCTTACTTTAAATGAAAACTAGAAATGATTATACTTAGTGAGGAAGGCACATCAAAAGCCGAGATAGGCCAAAAGCTATGTCTTTTGCACCAAATCGTGAAGTTGTGAGTTCAAAGGAAAAGTTCTTGAAGGAAATTAAAACTGCTACTCCAGCGAACACACAAATGATAAGGGAGTGAAACAGCCTTATTGCTGACATGGAGAAAGTTTTAGGGGTCCGGATAGAAGATAAAACCAGCCACAACATTCCATTAAGCCAAAGCCTCATCCAGAGCAAGGTCCTATCTTTTCAGTTCTATGAGCTCAGAGAGGTGAGGACACTGCAGAAGAAAAGTGTGAAGCTGGCAGAGGTTGGTCTGTGAGGTTTAAGGAAAGACGTCTCCAAACATGGAAATACAAGGTGAAGCAGCAAGTGCTGATGGAGAAGCTGCAGCAAATTGTCCGGAAGATCCAGCTTAGACGATAATGAAGGTGACTACACTAAACAAGGTTTCCGATGAGATGAAACGGCCTCATATTGGAAGAAGACACCATGTGGGACTTTCATGGCTGGAGAGGAGAGTCAATGCGTGACTTCAAAGCTTCAAAGGACAGTCTGACTCTCCTGTGCGGGGCTCATGCAGCTGGTGACTTGAAGTTGAAGCCAGTGCTCATTTACCATTGAGAAAACCCCAGGGCCCTTGGGAATTATGCTCAGTCTACTCTGTCTGTGCTCTGTCAATGGAACAAGAGCCTGGATGACAGCACGTCTGCTTACAGCATGGTTTACTGAATATTTTGAGCCCACTGCTGAGACCGACTGCTCGGAATATTCCTTTCAAAATATGACTGCTCACTGACAATGCACCTGGTCACCTCAGAGCTCTGATGGAGATGGACAATAAAATTAATGTTGTTTTCATGCGTGATGACACAGCATACATTCTGCAGCCCATGGATCAAGGAGTAATTTTGACTGGCAAGTTTATTGATTAAGAAATACATTTAGTAAGGCTACAGCTGTCATAGACGGTGACTCCTCTGATTAAGACAGCAGTTGACGGATGGTTGAAATTTTTGCATCATATGGTCATAAATTGATTGTAATTTACTGTCTTTTTAAAAACTGAACTTAATGTCCACTTCAGATTACCTCTGGGATTCCTAAAATCTCATAAATGTCTGAAATATAATTCATTTTTCTTCAGGAATCCTTTGCATTCCATTTTATATTTTTAATAATAATTCTATTAAGTATTGGGTTTATGAAATGAGACTGAGTTCAAGGTCAGCTATTTACCATATCATGACTTTGCATTTAAGTCCAGGAAACGGAATTGAAGAGGAAAATAAGATGGTCCTTAAACAGAGCTATTATACATCTATATATTGTCACTTCAATAACTGATGGTGTATGGAAGCTGATTTTGTGTTACTTTCAGGAAATATAAGAGTGTTCAGAGCCTCTGTAATGCAACCTCTGTCTGGGGGTAGTTATTACTCATTTCTTCCATTTAGGAGCTAAATCTTGCTTATTTTTGGAAGACTTAATAAAGACATATTTAGTATAAATAGAGCATATTATTTAGATATAAGCTTCTTGACATTCATTATTCAATATTTAAAGTGGTTATAGAGCTGGGAAGAGCCAGAAATACAGTTTTAGTTGAAAGAACTATTAACCTTAATGTAGATTTTAGAATTTTGTGTTGTAATGATTTTTCCTAACTGACAATCTACTCATCCCCAGGAGGTTTGATTAGATCTTTAATTAATTCAATCTGAAAGTGCAATGACCTCTAATTAAATAAAAATTTCTTTCTTTTGGCAGCAAAATAATGAACTTATTCAAATGAGTTCCACAGCTCTGCAGAATCAAACCAATTAGAAGCTAATAATGAAGTATGTCAATGGGTATTCAACAAACTCTAGGAAAATATAAGGAAGTTTCTGTCTATTTAATAAAAGTGTGAGGGTTAAACAAATGATTACTGTAAATGAAGCAAAATGGAAACATGCATATGTAGTGAACATGAATAAATGAAATGTACCTTTACAAAAGTAAACCACAAAATCATAAGAATCCTAATTCTTTTCTTAGTGGTTTTCCTCTAATTCAATTTACTTTGCTGTTGCTTGAAATACTTTCATAACCTTCATAACCACTATATTTGAATATCCTGCAAACCATTATAAGTCACATTTGAAATTCAACTATGTATAATCATGCTATGTCTCCTTTTACTGTTGAGATTTAAAAAATAAACGTATAAGCTATTAATGAAATTCTGTTCTCCAATGGATCCTTTACTCAGATTGTAAGTAATAGAAGAGTCTCTAAGAAACCGGTAACTAACATTGTACCAAAGGGAAACAGGAAGCTTTTCCAGTCTACCAGCATTAAGTAGAGTGTGTCATCTTAGGACCTCTGAACTTAAAAATGTTAATTAATACTTTATTATAAATACCTTTTATTTATACTCATTCATTAACTAAGACCACCAGGAGTGGTTCATTATTCTTTCAATGTTTTTCATATTTTAATCTGCTTTATTTGGTGTTTGATTATAAAACTCACATGTGAGCATTTAAGCAAAATAAAAAACAAAGAAATCTATTTTAAAAAATTAGTCTCTTAATGCCACTACCCAGATACACTCTGCCTTTTTATTTAATATTTTTATGTGCTTAGTTTTGTTTAGAGAACTCTTTTTTTTGGTAATATTCACATGGGGGACGCACAGTTTATGTGTGTCCACTCGAGTGAGTTTTGAAAAAAGCACACATCCATCCCTGTTCTGTAAGTGATAGAGTATTTCCATCATCTGGAAATGTCGCTCCTTCTCAGCCAACCCCACAGTGCCATTCAGGGACAACCACTTGTTGTTTAACTACAGATTGTTTTGCTGATTCTAGAACTTCATATAAATGACAACGTATTGTTTTGTGGGGTCAATTCATCCATGTTACTGTGCACATCAGAATTTTAAAACATTTCTGAGCAATGTCTCGTTGTGTGTATACATATGTCTTATATATAATATATATAAAATATAGAATGATATATATACATACCTTTATATTTTATAGGAGGATTGATCAGGCACATTTGGTATATTATATTGATTTGGTATATTAAGCAAGATACTAGTTTGAAGATACAAAAAGATAAAATTTTTAAAAACTGTTTTTAGTGTATAAAAATTCTTATTTTACTAGCTTATCCTCCTAATCAAATAATATTCATTTTATCTCATTTCAAATATGCAATATATACTGTGAAATGGAAATAGTACCTTAGGATAAATGGTAATGAACGCCTTTCAATTGCATTTTATGGTTATTACCTTTATTTTAACAATTTAACATTTTAATTAAGTTTGAAGTCATTTTCACTTCTAAAAATATGTCCTTCATCCCTTTTTCTATAGTTTACTGAAGTGATTTTCTATCCCAATCTGCAATGTCTGGTTATAAATTTTAATACCCTTTTTCAATACAGTACCACTATGTTATTTATCTTAAGACAATCAATCTTTGGACCACTTGGAAATTAAGAAATATTCTGACTTATCAGCAAATAAATGAGTGATATAAAATTGAGGTAAATATATATAATTAGCACTTAATTGTAAATGTGCTTTAAACAGTCCTGACACGCAAATAAACGTGTGTAGGTAAATTTTGTTTTTAACCTTTATGTGATTCCAGAATTTCACATCATCTTGGAAAAAAAAAATCATTGGTTATTTGTTTTTCTCAAATGAAAACTTTAATTGTGTTTGTGTCTATTTATATAAAGCCAAGTAATCTCTTAAAAACTTTGCCCACAATCAAATGGTTTTTGTTAGGCATATAGGATTACATAAGTTTAAACTAGAGTATACGATAACGCACAGTCACTCCAAGCCCCTCATCTCGCAAATAAGGAATGATTGTTAGTTTTCTGTAGCCAGAGTAACCTAGAGTTGAACCTAACATCCTCTCTTCTGACTGGCCGTTTGTGTATCACTAAAAATACCAGATTTATAATTTAATTTTTGACATAAAACTAGGTTTGGGGAACTCTTCCTGGTTCTCTAAAATCATAATGAATTGAAACAGTCAAAATCCATGCTGGGGCTGGGGCTGAAGAAAACCTATTATATTAGCTTTTGCTTTTTGTATAATATTATTTACGAATTCAGAGTGAAGCTGTTTGACTGCTTGTAGGATATAGGGGTCTGAATTTCAATAGAGCCCAGTGGATGGAAGGAATCATTAAAATATAGAAGATAATTTAACCATCGAGTAAAAGTGATACTCCAAGCCCTTTGCATAGAGTCACAAGAAAAGGAGACTCAAATAGAACCTATAGGATACGACTATTTAAAGATAGCGGGAGAAGCGCTACCAAAAACAGCTTTTTTGGTGTGTGTGTGTGAAATAACAGTCATTTCAAACAGCCAATCAGCTAATACACACAGGAGGATTCAACTGTGTTGAATAAATGTAAATATCTATTATACTTTAATAAACGCATATAATATATACAGAAGGTGACAAAAATGTATACAAAATTTAAGGAAGGTAAAAGCTGTATTAAAACTATGCTGATGGTAACCATTTGAGCATCTCTTGTAATTGCAGAAGTCAAACGTGACTTGTATTCATCTTTTGTTAAAAAAAACTATTTTAATAGTTTTTCCTGTCTTAAAATGTGTATTCCTTTTTTGGCACACTCTGTTGTATTTATTATAAATATAGGTATTAAGCATATTATTTTAAAATAATACGCTTAGTGCCTGTATGATATTGGTGGCAAACTGAAATGACAGCTCTGAGATAATTATTGGTAGTAATAGTTTTTGATGCAGATATTTCGGGGTTTTTTAATTCTATTAATCACTGTGCAATTGAAGATATTTCACCCTCACCAAGAAGCAGTTTCTCCCTCTGGAGAATGTATGTACTAGAGAGCAGCTGTCCGCCATGGACAGTGAGATGTCATCTGAAATCAGGCGACCTCTAGACTAGGAGGGGGTCAGGAGGGGCTCCAAAGGGCAGGGGGAGGGAGGGGGATAGATGTGAATTCTGGTTTCCACATTCATGTTCCCTGAGAGTCCGTGGCAGTTACTGACACACTACACATCATTTCCTGTATTTAAATGGAATAAATACTTAAGTTTGTTTATGTCTGATTCGAGGTGTTGGGCCTCAGGTGGAGACCTACATTCATACGGTTCAGGATGCCTGTTCAAGACCGATGCCCTGTCTCTCCCTCAGGTGATCACATTGTCTTAGATGAATCAGCATCTCTCCTCACAGGGTAAGAAAGAAGCAGGAGAAAGGAAAAGGAGGAGGAATAATCTCATGAACTCTAACTTCTCCCTCTCCAGTTCCAACACAGCATGCTGCCTCACCCCTGGGAAGCGAGCTCCAGGTAACTCTCACAGCACACATCCAAAGAATATACAGGAAAACGTGTTATCACATAATATGCAGGGTCTATCTTCAAAATGCAGCTAATCAATGTTGAAGTTCTGTAAAGTTATTTTAGACAAATTTATGAGTTTCTACTAAATTCAAGGTTTATTAATAGTATTGTTGCAAATATAAAAGCAATTAAATATGCATACACCATCATTTCAGGGCATTTCTTCTGACAGCCTTTGGGTTTAAAATAGCAAGTTCTCTAACAACAAAGTAGTGGTTATGAAGAATCTGTAACTAATCTTAATTCAGAATAATTAATATCAGAGAAATAAAAATTTTATTCACAACGTTCTTGCTCTAATTCCAATCCAACTTAATTTTCTTTTCTTTCATTTTAATTCTAACTTCTCAGCTGTATCCCAAGCTGGTTCATTTTCAGTTGAGAATGCCAGGGAAAATCTAAGGACCAGAAACCAATGGACAGCATACAGGTTAAATGGTGAAAGTTCAGGCCTTTGAAACTCCCTTTAAGGGTTTAGGATATAGAGACAACCCCAGTACATTAGGTGTTCTAATGAGAAGGCACTGCATTTTTACCATCATATGATTAGAATAGATTCAAAAAGAGGCCTAATGATATTTCATACTTATACTGTTAAAAATATTCTAAAATACCACACCAAAATGCATTTTCACTTTGAAACCATATCATAAATCAAGATGAAGCATAAGATTTAATACCTCGGAGTCATGCTTAGCTTTGATAACTTGTGACACGTAAAACAGCCAAGTTGTTTTTCAAAAATAAATCTAAGTGATTTACTTTAATAATTTTCAAGAATTATAACTGCCTAATAAATTGTATGCTAATTAAAACTGTGTAGAAATAGTTATAAAAACTCTGTTCTCTAATAGTGAAATGTTAGCATATTAAAACTAAAACTATAATGCTATCTACATACTGTATTTATGTTTTTGAGAGCATGGAAACCAATTCATTCTAGGCATGAAAAGAATTTCAAAATAGAATTACCCATTTGTTTTTCTTCTTTTTCTATTTATTATAAATAAGGTTGATCCATTGCTTGGAGCTACTATTAATACTAAATATTTGATGGATTTCATTATCTCACCCTCTCTGAATTCAATCATTCTTCCTTTGAATAGTGCAGAAATGACTTGACAGTTTAGTTCCTTAGAAAAGGGACTAAAAACAGCATGCAACCGGAGCTCAGTTTTATGGGAAAAAGTCCATTTGTGGGTCAGTAAGCATACCTATGTTTTTCCCTTAAAGATTTTATTGGCTATTGCTCTGCTTGAAATTAAGCATATATATTAATAGACACAAATGTTGGAAAGGCCTAAAAAAGTGGATATGCCTGTGAGAAGCAGTGTTTCTTTGTTTGTTTTATCAAAAATATTTGATTTTCTAAACATACAGTGTTTTTCTTCTGATTTAATTATGCACTGTATAAATAATTTGGAAAGAAAAAAAAATCCCAAGAACCATATTTTTAAATGAGGCAAATATAGAAGACACTTAAATCGTCATTAAACTTTATTATCCTCTTCCTCTTTGTGATGTCACATGAACGAGCATATTACATGTCTCCTATATATTTGGCTTTCACATACAACTACATACAAGTATTTGATTTTCATCTAGGTCATACTCTTTATACTCTTTTCGCCACAATATCTGGCTGTCCCTGGTCCACACAGTCAAATGCTTCACTGTGTCCCTAAGACACACACCGACCCCCTTCTGACGCTCGCTGGAGCACTGCAGTGCCCACCCATTGTGGGCAGTTACACCCAGTGCCTCCTGCTTCTCGGAACCAGCGTGAACGTCGCATTTCTTCCCCATCGAAGGGAGACAGGAGACGCCCTCGCCGCACCACCTAGACCGTCACTTACCTGCGTGGGAAGCTGGAGCGATGCTCCTTGTCACTGCGCTCCCGGCCTGCACTTTCTGAAGACTGCGGTGTGTGCTGAACGTTTCCAGTAATAGGTCAATGTCTCATTTCCATATGTGTTGGCATATTCTTGGGATTTTGACAGACTCAGTCCTGTGGCTTGAAATAATTCTGTCAGTATCCCTAGTAATTGATTCCTTCCCCAAACTTTCGGGCAGCTTTCACTTCGTTTTCTAGAATGATGGGTTCTTCCTCCTAATAATCTTCTTCAAACACATCTGCCATCCTTTCGTCTCTTCTCTACCGATTTCTGTGTCGGTTTCCACCTTCCCTTCATTTCCTCCTGGACAGATAATGAGCTTCCATGCTGGCCCGTCAGCGTTCCTAGTCCAGGTTGGAATTTCCCTTTTTTACTTGAATCTTCTGGTAGAGATCCCTTGTTTTCCCTTTTCTGTTCTCTTCTATCTTCTTACACAGAGTATTATAATGGTTCTATTTATCTCTACGTGCTAGTCATTGAAAAACTGCATTCAGAACTCTAACCCTGCTATTGTCAACTGTATGAGGTGTGATAAAAAAATATGGTGATATATATAGTCACAGGAGGTGGAGTAGAGCATAGGGAATAGAGTCCATGAAATTGTAACAGCTTATACGATGTCAGAGGGGCAGGAGATTGGGGGAGGGTTATCACTTTGTGACGGTGTAAATGTCTATTCCATTGTTCTGTGTACCTGAAACTAATACAGAAATAATAGTACTAAGTAAAGAACAACATGTGGAGAGAGAAAGTGGTTGAAATATAAATGAAATAAGACTGGCCATTTGTTGATAACTGTTGAAACTGGGTGATGGGTATTTAAAAGAACATTGTCCCATTCTGTCTACTTTCCATAATAAAAAGTTTAGCAGAAAAAAAAATATGGTGAATGTTTAAAAAAAAAAACAAAATAAACTTATTACAGTAAAAGACACATTGCCATTAATCCCCCTCAAAATTCTCCCCCTCGGACATACTTATCCCATCATTGTTGCCACTTTCTGAAGCAGTCCTGGAAGTCTTCTTTTGTGAGTGTCTTTGGTTGAGCTGTCATGGCTGCCTCCATGTCCTGAATGATTTTGACTTTGGGGAAGAGCCAGAAGTCGCACAGTGCCAGATCCAGTGAATAAGGTGGATGAGGACACACCGTAATATTTTTATTTGACAGAAATTACCATATACCAGTGCTGTCATGATGAAGGATGATTTACAGCACACTTCAAAACATACTGTGTCTCAACTATAGCTCACACCCAGCTGACTGTACTGAATAAGCTGAAACTTGTCACACACTGTTCTTAAGGTTTGATGCACCACTTCCCATATTGAAGGTCCCTGCCTTTCCTTTGGATGGCACTCGGCAGCAGCATTCACCGTATTTTGTGATCACAACAGAAAGGCTCTGTGTCACACATCGCTTCTGGTACAGCAATTTCTGTCAAATAAAAACATTGCAGTGCGTCCTCATCCACCTTATTTACTGGATCTGGCACCTGAGACTTCTGGCTCTTCCCCAAAGTCAAAATGATTCAGGACATGGAGGCAGCCATGACAGTGCAACTAAAGACACTCACGAAAGAGGACTTGCAGAGCTGCTTCAGAAAGTGGGATACGTGTTCAAAGTGAGGGGGATTAATGACAATGTGTCTTTTACTGTAATAATTTTTAAAAATTTAAACATTCACCCTGTGTTTTGATCATACCTTGTAACTTCTGCCTTTCACCAGTCCTCGACAATTATAGTGTTTCTTCTATCATCCATCTTGGTTTTTCTGTCCTTTTCACTTCTAGCATTGCGTTTTTGCATTCTTCCCTCATGGTATTTCTAATTTCAGTCCACAGCTCTGGTTCTCGGTCAGTTAACCGTGCAAATCTGATTTTTCTGCGGCCTTTAACCCACCAGTAATGCTACTGTGTTACATTTGGCACCCCAACGTTTGTTGTGGTCTCCTTCAGCTTTACGCTCACATTTGGTGCCAACAGCACGTGATCAGCACGACAGTCTACTCCTGGCCTTGTCTGGCCAAAGGGAACACAGCCGCTCCATCTCCTGCTTCCAGTTACTTGGCGTATTTGATCTGTGTTGGTCATCTGGTGACGTGCATCTGCACAGTCGTCTGCTTGGTTGTTTGAAGCATGTGTTTGTGATGGACAGATTGTTGGCTTTGCAGCAATGCCCAAACTGATCTGACATTTCTGACCCTTTGTCCAAATACTCTGACTACATTTGACCCTGTTTCATTACCTACTTTTGCGTTCCAGTTGCCTATAATTACCAGCAAGTCTTAGGTTGTTGGAGTGTGTCAATTTCTTCTTGGGCATTTCTGTAGAATCTTTCAATTCCATCTTCTTCAGCCTCTGCAGTTGGAGCATAGACCTGAATGATGGTTATGGTAACCGGTTTTCCTGGAAGTCTGATTGATGGTGTTCGGTCAGCCCTGCAGTGTAGCCACAAACTGCAGAATTCAAGTCACTCTGTTTCCTCCGAGTTTGTCATGTCCAGAGTAGAGCACTTTGTAGTTGCCTGACTAGAACTGCCCCACCTCAGTCCACTTTAGTCGCTAACACCAAGCACTGCAGTGCTGAGATGTCCCATTCTGATTGCAATTTCCCGTTGACCCTGGTTCATGCTTCTTGCTCTGATAGTACACGACAGGTGGCATCATCTTCCCTCCCTCTCCCTCCCCACCCCCTCTTCGTGCATGTGAGCTACAGGACCTGCCGGCCGTGGTCTAGCAGGTCACTAGAACAATGCTGTTCCCACTGTCCTCGGCTCTTCCCGGTAACTGAGTGCTTTCTGGCCTTCAAGTCCCATCCTCCAGCACTATCTCATGTTTCACTTATGAATATCTCATCGTAAGGCTTCCACGGTGGAAAGAAAGAACGAAAGGATGAGAAGAGAGCATGGGCCCTGGTGGGCCATTGCCTCTGCAGAGCAGTGCACTGTCCAGCCTCACGGCTCAGGCCACCGGGGCCACAACCACTAAACACCTACGAAACAGTAGTGCCCCTGCGGGGAACAAAGATTATGACAGAAACAACACAATACAAAACAATACGCCGATTGTGAGCATTTTCCCTGTTGGGAAGTGTTCATCTGAGTAGATCGAACAGTGTCTGAAATTTGGCTCTGAGACATAATAACAGTGACTAAATCACATAATACCTGTAACATTAGCTTCAGAGAATCCAAGTTCCTAAGACATCATGCTTTATACTGTTACTCACCATGAGTCAAAACCTCACAAAATCTCACATAATTGCAAATGAGATTCCTTTTACGTATAAAACTATCTGCAGTGCCGATGTTTTGTGCCCTAAGTGCACAGATGATATCAATTCAGAAATTTAAAATCAGGTCAAGTAACTGCTTTGGTGCTTGATTCCACACAAATGGTTTTGCTTAATTTTGCACGTAATGTGTTCACTTCTTGGACATCCTGCGAGCATTTGCTTTCAATTCTATCATGTAGAAAGGAAAACATTTCAAAGGAAGTATATTTCAAAAGAAGGATGACCCTACTGAAGTATCTTTGCCAATGGTAGGTTCTTCTTATAAAGCAAAGTCTGGAAACTCAGCAGTAATAAGATAGAACTCTATATCCTACGATTTCAAGACTAGCTGACTTTTGTTAATGCCTCTTCTCTTGACCTGCTCTGGTCGTAAGGAATTCATTCCAGGATTTTCTCCTGAGAAGTTAAAGTATTTCCTGAATCGACATAGCTGTTGGGGCATTCTGAAAGGTGCTTTTAAAAAAGGCTGCCTCAAGAATTCTAGGAATATATATGGAAATAGATATTCTCACATTCTCAGTACTCTGATTCTCGGGAATATTGGCTTCTGTGAAAATATTTTTTGTCATTCTATTCACAATGGTTTCCACACACACAGTCCTCCTTTATAGCCTCTAGAAAGACCTGAGGGCATTGCTACTTGGTGGTAGACTCAGTTTTCTTTCTTTAAACCATCATCAACCATTTATCAACAACCCAAAGTTTCTTTACCAGTTAGGGAGGCTATAGGTGGGGAAGAATGGCCAAACGGTGCTTAGGGAAAACGATCCCATTATATTTCTGAGAGAATGGAAAACAACCATCTATGAGCCAAAGAGACAAAAAACAAAAAGCAAACACAAAGGAAGTGCTTTAAGCATCTCTGCAACAACCTAACTTTTTATTAAATTCTGAGCTCTTTTCTACTCCCTGAGACACAAACAGAAGAACAAGTTCTCCACTGCCTCACCACGCAATGGCTTAATTCCAGCAGTGGTAACACGCTGCCCTCCATATGAAGGTCAGAGTTCATATGCCAGTGGCTCATCCACTCAGAGGGCTGGGCACCTAGCCCAGAGTCACTCATGCTGAACAGCCCCCAACATACACAATCACAAACTCAAATACAGGCTAACAAATCGTCACACATCTGTTCACACTCTTACATACACACAAATGCATACATACAAGTGTCAAATCCCTCAGGATACTAGCCATCAATTTTTATAATGTTCTATTAGTTACAGTGTACTTAATAGAAATTTACACATACTAGAAACCTTCAGTAATTGTTTATAAATGTTAAAGATTAAAATATCTCAAAGAAGTTGCCAATATAAAATTTGTATTGGCAACTGTGTCTGCTTCCTCCAGGTCTAATGTAATAATTGATTTTAATGTATTTTATTGACTTTATAACATTATTACTATTAAAGGTTACAAGATCAATATGAACAGGGTAATTATATTCAGAAATCAGAATGATGCTAGAGGTGAGATGGTTTCCAATGTCTAAAATTCTCTAGCATTCATTTGTAGTCTTAGGATTTCTATCTAGAACTCTAGACGATGAACATTTTACCTCCTTCTGAAATGGAAACTTTCAGTATTAATTCCTAAAATAATGTTTGCCAACTCAAAAATGCCACCAGAAAAACAGTAATCTTATTCCATCTTATATATAATAAATATTTGAAAATCATCAGTGGTAATGTATTATGTTAGGCAATGAAAATGTAGTTATTATTGCTAAGTTAAATACTGTATCAAATTACCAGTAGTTTGCAAAATGATAATACTAAATTACAATAAATTAATTAAAATGAAATAGAAGAAGTGGTTTTTGATTCATTAACTAAATCAACAATAAATACATAGTCATTGAGGTTGACTGACTTAATGTCTAAAAAATCTCTCAAAATTCTTGCAACATGTTTCTTAGTTAACCACAGAAAAATAGCGATAATTTATCTTGTAGAACCAGTTGACATTTAATTACCTAACACTAACTGTTTACATGCAAATTAAATACTTATCTAAGCAACCTAATTGGATGCATTTCTCTGGTGCTTTTACAGATTTGACTAATAACTTTAATTGAGTATTTCATCAGTTTTAGCTGTCCAGAATAACAGCCACAAGCTTCACTATAACCACATTGCATAGTAAATGCCTAAAGTAATATTTTCTACATAGGCAAATAGCAGTCTTACCAAAATTCAGTTTCAGGTTACCCTAGGACTATTTATCTACTTGCCTCATTCAAAAACACTGAATAAGGCTAGAAAAAATAAAAGGTTAATTTTTTAAAACTTATAAATAATAATTAGAAGTATTAGATTTTGCTCACGTAAGCAGACTCATGAAATGTATTTTATATTCCAAATCTACTAGAAAGCTAATACTTTTTTAATACTCAAACATTCAAACTATTTGAACTATTAATACTAAGCACGAGTAGAGGTTCCTCAAAAAATTAAGAATATAATTACCATATGACACAGGATTCCCTCTCCTGGGTATCTACCCAAAAAATCAGAAGACATTTATCTGTAAAGATATATGTGCTCTGATGTTCACTGCAGCTTTATTTACGGTGGCCAACACATGGAAACAACCCAAGTGTCCTTCCACAGATGATTGGATAAAGAAAATGTGGTATATATACTCAATGGAATACTATTCTGCCATAAAAAAGATGAAAGAGTGCTATTTGCCACAACATGAATGGATCTTGAGATTATTATGCTAAGTGAAATAAGTCACACAGAAAAAGTCAAGAACCATATGACTTCACTCATATGTGGGATATAGAACTGAAAATGTGGGATATAGAACTGAAAACAACAAAGGAACAAGACAAACAAAAAGAAACAAAAACTCATAGACACAAACAATAGTTCAGTCGTTACCAGAGGGTAAGGAGGGAGGCGGGTGGTAGGTGAGAGTAAAGGGGATCAAATATATGGTGATGGAAGGAGAACTGACTCTGGGTGGTGAGCACATAATGCGATATACAGATGATGTAATACAGAACTGTACACTTGAAACCTATGCAATTTTTCTAAAAATTGTCACCCCAATAAATTTAATAAAAGGAGTACTAAGCATGGGTATCCCAAAGAATGGCAACATAGAGCAAATATATTTTAGCACAGAAACAGCTACTGAGACTAAAAGTTTAGCACCATCTTCATGTGACATTTTCCTAGAACAGCGTCTGAGTCCACTAACCTGTCACGGAGCATCAGCATCTGAAATTAAATACTTCAATTATAGTAATAAAATGATAATTAAACAAAGAGAGAAAGAAAGCATAAATTTCGTTGGACATCTCAAGCCCCTCACTTACTATTATGCATGGTCTCCATTTCCTTACTGCTAAATTCGAAAATGATTTTAACCTTGTTGAAATTGTTCAATTTCTTCCAACTAAGTTCTTTACTGACACGTTTTCAGAATGTCATTCTGGTTGAAGATTCTTGCTTTCCTGCCTATAAAAATGTTATTGAAAATATTTAAACACATTAAATACAGGCAATGATAACCTGCATATGTACACATACACCATTATTTCAGGTAACCTATCAAAACTTCAATAAGGTCTATTATGAATTGAATATTTATATAACCCCCAAATTTCCTATGTTGACATCCTAACCCCTAATGTGATGGTGTTAGGCGGTGGGGCCCCTGGGAGGCAATGAGGTCATGAGGGTGGGGCCCTCAGGTGGGGTTAGTGCCCTCATAGAAAAGACTCCAGATAACGCTCTAGTCCCCTTCACCACGTGAGCACAAGAAGATGGCTGTCTGCCATCCTCACCCTCCCCGACCACACAGCTGCTTGATCATAGACTCCCCTGCTTGTGGAACTGCTAAAATCAATTTTTGTTGTTTTGGGGACACCCAATCTATGGTACTTGGTCATAGCAACCCAAACTGAATAAGACAGGGATGAAGCATTCAAGTCAAAAAAATAAGATTTTTCATTTCATGAATGGGAACTGAATGGAATAAACAGGTACTTCACTTGATTTTAAACATTACTTAATACTGCATAGTATATACAATTTTTTTCCTACCAGATAAATGAAAAGTTGCTAATTCCCCATTCAGTGAACTCATATAAAATTATATGTACTGCTAATCCTGGAAATACGGGAGTACTCACAAACTTAGTCAAATAAGGAAATATTAGTCTGCTTATCCAACATTGTAAATAACAGAATTCATAAAAGAAATGCCAGGAATCTGTACATGATAATGGTACAAATACATACTGGAGTCACTCTCATCCCTTCATGTCTGTTGAAAATTTTCACACAAAATAAGATACAGAAGTTAACATCTGTGATGTTAACATCTGTGATGATAATTTTATTGCCAACTCAGCAAGGTTATGGTAACCAGGCACTTGCTCAGGCATGTTTCTTAATGTTGCTGTGCAGGGATTTTCTAGATGTGACTAACATTGCAAGGAGTAGACCTTGAACAAAGCAAATGACCATCATCCTCCATCAGGTAGGTGGGCCTCATCCTCAACCTTGAGGTGAAGGCCCTCAGAGAAAAGTACTGTGGTCCCTGGAAGAAGATGCATTCTGACTCCAGACGTCCTTGGACTTGAGACAGCCACATCAACCCTCTCCTGGGTCTCCAGCCTGCCCCACAGATCCATTCTGTCTGTAGACACACACACGCACACACACACACACACACACACTCACACTATCGGTTCTGTTCTCTGGAGAATCCTGACTAACACAGGTTCCCTCTACGACATCATACCACGTCAAGAACTAAATAAGCGTACTCTCCCTGTGGCTAAAATGTTACCAGGTCTTATCCAATCTGCTCTCATCATCAACCTGCAGAGACGATGACAACCAAACAGTCTACCTCAATAAGGAAATGACAGCTAGGTTTCAATGGACTCCTGAGGATGGAATCTGTGTTACAATGACACTGAGAAGAGAAAGGCAAGGGAGTCAGTGGCTGAGCGTCCAGTGGGGACAAACCTGTTATTATGTCTGAATGTGATGGAGAAAAGAAAGAGAGAGTGGGGTCAAGAGCAATTAACTTTCTAGTTTTAAATAATACGCAACACATACAGGAGAGTTAAAACCCTCTGAATACACGCGTGTCCTTCATCCAGATCTACCATCCTTAGCACCTCTCCACCCTTAAACGCTTCGGTGTGTTTTGTCCAAGAAAAAGGACATTTCCCTAAATAACTACTACGCAGTGGTCAAATTCACATGGCCCACATTCCTAAATATGTGATCTTGGGCAAATCAACCACTCTTACCAAGTTTTAGATTCCTCAAATTTCAACTAACAGTAAAAAATTCGATTCTTTGGCTTTAAAATTATAGTAAAAATTTATACAAACGTAAAGAATTTTCATGTCACTTTACTCATATAAACTCTGGAATACCTCCAAAATTATTATCTACTTAAACATAGATGAATATGCTGATGGCATGAGACAAAAAAGAGAATTTAAAATAAAAGAGGAAAGAGCTGATATCCGTGGTAACGACATATTTCTTTTATAGGGAATCAAGACTCAGGAAACCTTAGCAGCATCTTCCTTTTCTTGGACACCAGAAGAACTGGGGACTAAATTTCTGAAATCCGGCTGCTAGCCCCACGTCTTAATTAATTACCCAGGAGCACTTCTCCACACGCAGAAACTGACATTGACCATCAACAAATTATTTTTTTTAAAAATCAACATTTTGTAACACTGAGAAAATTGTGTTGTAATCTAAAAGCAAATAAAAACACAAAACAAATTCAGGGACCTTAATGCTGATAAAAGACTGTTAGCTGACATATCTAGTCCATATGCTAGTTTTCTTAATTTTTTCAATGTCTTTTTTTTTTAATTAGTTTCAGGTGAACAAAACAATGTAATAGTTAGACATGTACATCCTCACAAAGTGATAACCCCCGCCCCCACTCTATTATCCCTCTGACATCCTATATAGCTGTTACAGTTCCACTGACTCTCTTCCCTATGCTGCAGCTGTACTCCACATCCCGTGACCACATATATATACATGTAATTACAGTTCACATTCAGTATTACGCAGCTTGTCTTGTACGCCATCTTTTCCCCAATGTGGACATCACCCAGAAGTGTGAATTGCACTCAGTTGTGATGAATAGCACTCAGTTGTGATGTGAGTTTGTCCTCCCAGTCACCTGGTGAGAGTCAGTAATTCAAAACAAAAGGAGGAAATGGTACAATTAAAAGTTACAGTTCCCTAAATGGCTAGGTGAAGGATGGCATCCAGCCCCGGAGTGAAAACTCAGCAAGAGCAAGTAGACTGACCCAGATAACACCCTGAAGTGCGTAGGTTACCGGCTGGTATAAAGCCATTTTCTCAGTAAGTAGAAAGCCAGTTAATCTGCCACCTAGTAGCCGCCTAGTAGGGCAGAGGTACAGCGTGAGAAGTTCAGGAGCGGGACCTTCTGAAGTAGCTGCTGTGGAAAAGGAGAAAGGGAGCTGGGACGGGACAGAAGGCTGTCCTGCAGTCCTGGGGAGCATGAACTGGAGCGCCTTCCTTGGGGGCAAGTCTCTGCGGCCGTGGGGTTCACTGCGGCCCCGTCACTCGGCAGCCCAGGGTGGGGAGGGTGGTGCACATCTGGGATTTCCCAAGACTGGGCTTTTCCAGATGAGATAAAAAAATGAACAGTGGGGAAAATGGGGTACATTTCTGATGTTAGTCCTTGAGTGATATGCCGTGTAGCAGAGCTGGAAAGCTGGAAAGTAAAAATGGAGTAGATACATTTAAAACAGAGGAAAAAGGGGTAAACTATACGGTGACAGAAGGAGAATTGACTCTGGGCGGTGAATGCACAATGCGATATACACATGATGCGATATAGAATTGTATGCTTGAAACCTATCTAATTTTACTAACCAATGTCACCCCAATAAATTTAATAAAATTACAAAAATAATAAGCTAAGATGTCCAACTGAGGAATTAAATTCTCAATAGGCCAAAGAAGCTGAGCAGTGGGGTGACCGAGTAAGGAAGCTGGACGCAAAGACGAGGGGACACACATTACAGAGACGCGCTACGGAGGCTCAGCTTACTGAGCACAGGTGCGGCCGTGACGGGGACACGGAGTGGCAGCCGGCGGGTACAATACTGACCGGTCACCAAGTGCTGTGGATTGCTGGAAATTCCTCATGGATTTCGAAGTCAGCAAAATGCGGGCAGGTATTTAAGTAAAGAGTGAGACGTAATATATTCTGCAGTCGTGAAGGCAGTTCAGTTGACCAGAAGGAGAAGCCAGTGAGGGTGCTGTGGCCGGTGGCCTGGGTCTGAAGAAGCAAGGCTATTTCCAAGAGACGGATGAGGACAGATGTGAAGGCTATTGGACATCAAGTGTATCTGAAACTCCACCTTCAATTTTTTACATAAAAAAGGGTGTATGAGAAATACACTTTCCACCAGAGGGAGAACCTAGTCCCCAAGATCACCAGGAGATGAAGGGAGAGATTCCCGTAGGAATGGGGTTTGATTAAAGGGACAGAGGGTCCAGATGTGCCGTGAAATGAACACAGAGGGAGGAGGGGAAGGGGCTGAGCCAGAACAGAAAGGAAGTGAGGATAACCGGCAGGAAGGCTGAGTATGGAAGATGGCACTGGGCGCTGCGTGGGACTTCCAAAGCCGAGACGGTGGCTCAGAGCTCACCTGGAGCTTCTGGGAGAGTCGGGGGTCTCTGTCCGTGGGCTCTAGTCCTGACGGCGCTTCCTGCTCTACTGAGCATCAGGATGTCAGCCCACTAAGGAAGGAAGCTGTGGTTCAGGTCTGCTGTGCGTTTTCTGTGTCCTGACGTTCTAGGTAGAGCCTTCCATCCCCTTACAAGGGCCACTGCCAAAGGCACGGTCTTCAGATGAAGACCAATGTAGCAATGCCTTCTAATCAGGCCATGCATTAGCTGGCAGGCCTAAGATTTTCTCTCAGGTTTCTGTATAAAAGTTTTATAATTATGTATTTAAATCCATGAATTGTTTTTGAATTAATTTGTGGATATGGTCTTAAGTTTTCTTCTAAACATTTGATAGCTTTAACTTTTTCAATTAAATCTATGACCCATTTTCAATTAACTTTTGTATACAGTGTGTATACAGGGTAGGGCTTTTTTGGTTGTTGTTTTGTTTTGTTTTTTCCTAAGGATCTGCACATGTTTCAGTAGTTTTTCATACTGAACATTTACCATAAAAATGACTGCCTATGAATTATATGTATATGCGCTGTATTTGCAAAAACTCATGGGAAAAAAGTACATATTTTCCAAATGAAATACTATATCTTGACATTTGAATATTATATATTTTATCTCTATATATTTTATCTCTATTATCAGTTTGTTCACTATTTAATTTATTCATCCTACAAATATTTATTGTTATTTTATACAACTTAATTTGAAAGTTTTAGATACAGAAATGAAAAAAAAAATGTGTCTACTGAAAAATGTCACTGTCAGTTTGGAAAAACAAGTAACCAATACTTTCAATACTGTTTAAAAAATCTGTTATAGATAATTACCAGGGAACTATAAGCAGCTGAAGACATCAGGAAAGGTCTTCCCGAGAATTCCGACTTTGTGTTTTTCAGCCATGCATTCTAAAGCAATGTACACACTCTTTTGTTAATTAATCAAGACTCTCATAGTAAACCAGACATCACACCATTATTTTCACATGCAGCCTTGATTTTCCTAAAGAGAAAATCATTTCCCTGCTATAATTATTACGGTCCACTCACAAAGTCTAATTTTGTTCTTTTAGAGAGGTTTTAAGTCCCCCCTTTAAAACTGGCATGTAAAGGATACACTAAAAAGAGGATGAGGCTCGGTGTCCTCGCCACTCTGATGCAGACCCTCACCATCTCCCTTCTGGATAATTCCATAGCAGATGTAACAGCAACGACTACCACACCTCCTTAAATATTCGGAGTGGATTAAAACTGACTCAGGTAACACAGATCTACACTAGCTGAGTAGATCAAAAGCTGCATGTGTGCATTGATAAAGCAGAGATCTTTTCCTCCATTAGAAATCTAAAGCAGCTCTCACACATATTCACTGGCACATCGCATTAGCATCTTCCACTTTTCCAGAATGTCATGCTGACAGGGCTCAAAAGATAAGATGAAATAGAAGTCGGCTTTATTTTTATGAGGCATTCTGTGGCTAACTCCAGTATAAATTGGGCATGAAATGAATGCATTACTGCAAAAGTGTGGAAATAAGACCCGTAACAAACTAGAAATTAATCGTTGTTGATGGCAAATCATTTTGTAAGCTGCAGGATTTTCTTTGAGATGGTTTGACTTTATACGTTTCACAGCTCCGCTGGGAAGCACCACTTGGTCTCTTCTCTTGTATTCCTCCTGACTTTCCTATTACGTTTACCACATCTATGTGGCATCTATTTGGACTAATTGGTATTCAAACTTCTACTGACTTCCTGGCCTTGCTTTGTGTTTGCCCTTCACATGCCTTTCAAACCCTCTATCCCATGACCTGGAATGGTCATAAAATAAAATATCTTCCAAAGCATCATAATGTAAAATTAAAAATTTGTATTATTGATGTACAAAATAAGATGGGTGAATGGTCTATAACTATGAAAACAAATCCCCTGTGAGTTGTACTATGATCCTCAAATCGCCTGCATCACAGCAATGTGGTTAATTAAAACATGGAAAAGTGGCAAGCCAGTGCTTTTGTGGTCTATTAAGTGAGTTCATGTACACTTAGTAAGTTTGGGGGCTAGTTTTGTTATTCTGAATCATTATCAAGTGGGAGATGATGTGAATATGTAATCTCTCTCTTTTTAAAATTTTGAAACTATTTTATTGTGTGTGTGTGAAATTGGCTTTGTGAAATTGGTTCCACAGCTTTTAAATCAAACATATTAAAATAATATAAAGATCGAAGTTTCTCCTTGAACACTATGTATATATTTGTGGAAAATATTGTTCACTTAAAATATATCTGTGAATGAAAAGAGGAACGGTTCCAATCACATTTTGTAACTGGAGTTCACACACACACACACACACAACTACACAAAATCTAACACAGTAAGCAATATTATAGTAAATGTTGGCCTTTTCAAGAGAAATAGGTGACATATATCTGATAAAACATAAAAAAAGCATCAAACAACTGACTTTTATAAACAAAGGCAGAAGCAAACTGGATCCCGAAGTCGCAGGTGAAGACATGGTAAAAAGTCTGTGTGGGTGGGTGTGGGCCAGGAGACCAGGGCTTGTCTTGTCTTGGAGTCCACTCATCATTTATCAGAGAAAACTGAGCACAGAGCTCAGACAGGCCTCTCTAAGGCAGAGCATGAGTTCAGACAAAGCAAGAGGACATCACGGGGCAAAAGAAAATCCCACCTTGTGTTGTCTTCCCTGGCTGATGGCTGGTGTTGGTGAGCTCAGCATTCAGCTGAGGTATTTAGGATAATTGGATAATGTTTGTCTTCTTCACATAAAGAATACTGGAACAAATGGAATACGTAAGATTAAGGTGAGAGGTAAATCATAGAACTATTTCTGCGATTATTGAATTGATTGGGGGAATATTTCAAATATAACTCACAAGACTTCGGTTTTGTGATGCCATTAATGACAACTGAAATATAAGAAATAAGCCAGATTGCAGGGAGTTGGACCTAGGGAAATATATCTGGCAGTAGGAGACCTGATAGTGGAAAAGGTCTCCCCAGAATTGGATTTAGAGCATAACAGTTGGCTCAAAAATTATGCCAGAGTGCAAATGCATGTATAGTCACAGAATTATTTACTTCCCTAATTAAATAAACAAAAAATGTAATTTAATGAGGGAAAGAAAGTGGCACATTTTCACTTCCTGAGGCAGTATACTACAATGGTTCAATCAAATATCTCCAGAATCAGAGAGAACTGATTTCCAAATAATTAGCCTTGCTAATTTGTAATTTTGTTACTAAAACAAATTACTTACACTCACTAAGCTTCTGTTCTCCAGTGTATGCATGTGAATATGAATGAGACTTGTGAGGATTAAATGGGATAGGAGAGGCTTAACCCAGTGCCTGGAACACTAAGTGAGGAATAAAACTCTGGTGTCACCTCGTGCTGTGTCTGCACTGAACCCAGGGCCACCTCCTGCAGTCACCGGTCACTCTTACTCCAGTTGGATCAGCTTCCAGTGCACCCCTTAATGTCACCCTTTCATTCATGCTCATAACTTCGTACGTTTAAAATGTTTTACATGTATAAAATGTCTGCCATTTCTTTAAAGCTGACTTCCAGTCCCATATCATTCAAAACTTCTGATGTTTTACTTTACACTGTACTTTATTTCTCTGGAATGTTCAGTCTATCAGAGATTGCTTGATTTTTATGATCTTTGTATTCTCAACATTTTTATATTAAAGGCTATATATGACATCTGAAACTAATAGAAAATAAATAAAAAAAGAATAAAGACTACATATGCCCATGCGAATTAACATAGTCATTAAATAGACACATTGAAACAAATATTTAAAAAATTCATTTATGGAAAACAAATGCTTATGTGTATATACGAGGTCTGACAATTAAGTTTGCAAACTTTGTTGCAACAATGTTGCTAACCTTTTTTGATATCAGTGGGATTATTCATTATGAATTTGTACTGATTGGACAAACACTTAACCAAGTTTACTATTTGGAAGTGCTGAAAAGGCTGCCAGAAAAACTTAGACGACCTGACCTTTTCACCAACAATTCATGGCTCTTGCCTCACGACAATGCACCAGCTCACACGGCACTGTCTGTGAGGGAAGTTTTAGCCAGGAAACAAATAACTGTATTGGAACACCCTCCCTACTCACCTAGTATGGCCCCCAATGACTTCTTTCATTACCCGAAGATAAAGGAAATATTGAAAGGAAGACACTTTGATTATATTCAGGACACCAAGAGTAATACAATGAGAGCTCTGATGACCATTCCAGAAAAAGAGTTCCAAAATTGCTTTGAAGGGTAGACTAAGTGCTGGCATCAGTGCATAGCTTCCCAAGGGGAGTACTTCGAAGGTGACTGTAGTGATATTCAGCAATGAGGTACGTAGCACTTATTCTATGATAAGTTCATGAACTTAATTGTCAGACCTCATATACATAAAATGATCTATATACTTTATATATATACACACACATATGCTTATGTGTATATATACATATATGTGCATAACTATATATATATATATATTTGATTGTCGTCAAGATAATTATTTTGCTTTTATACCTATCTTTTCTGAGGAAAATCAGGTAACTTTGGTAATCAACTTTTTTTGTTCTATTACTTTGTGTAATGAGGTTACTCTTAAGGGAAAATTTATGTCTACGAATTAATTTTTAGGTTTAGTAAAATGTACAGTAAAAATTTAATAGACAACATAGTCCTTGTAAAAAAAGCCATTTTGAAATATAAAATTCATCATTTCAACTGAGAAATTATTTCAAAAACGTTGCCCAAGAAGAAATCCACATCAAAACCATACAGTGAAACCTGCAACCATGTGAGCGATTCCCGTCAGGAGAAGAAAGTGCTTTAATCCCGATTCTTTCACATCAACTGAGGGCAAACACAGGACCTACGACCTTGGAAACAGAAATTTAAAGTGACTCCATGTCCTTACACTGAACTATGTTTTAAGTTATTGCTAAAAATTATCAGGTGTTTTTTTTTATGCACAGAATTTATTAAGATTATAAATATGTAATGGAAAATATGGCAAAAAGTAACATATACTATCTCCTCCTCATCTGTTATCCTTTATTACACGTAGTCATGTACTCATATTTCCCCATCCTTTCTTGTTAAATGTCCAGCACAGCCTACAGGTGCATATTTTTATGTGGTTATTTGATTGACCTATGTTTTTTCAGCAACTGAGCTCTCCAGGAAAGCAGAACGTACCTGTTTGGCTCGATGCCTTCTTACTATAACACTCGGCACCAGAATATACTTTGCATTGTAGGTTAAGTTTATATAAGGTAACACTTGTAGGAGGAAAAACGTAGGAAAGAGTAAGCATTTGGTATTTATGATTACCGATTTCTTTTCCTTCTTGATAGCTGAGGGTATTGCATTTGTTTAGCTACAGACTCTTAAATATTTAGTGTATTCAAGAAAACCCATCTCATGAAAACACCAATTGGTCTGTCGACCCAACACATCAAACATAATTTACCTGCAAAAATTCTACCGTTCTTGTCATGCATAATAGCCATTTTGCTTTGATTTATTGAATTATATTTAAATTCTACACACAAACAGAAAAAGTTATGTAGTAAAAAAGGACATGATTTTAGAAGACACAGAATATATGAACTAAAACTTTGCGTATAAATTACACAAACCATATTAATGTTCAATTAGAACCACTGCAAGAATATATAAATATGTGTGTGTGTACATATGTGTATGTGAATGTATATATGCACATATAGTATCTAAATTAGGGTTTCCAGGCGGGAACTCCTTCCCGCCCATTCTCGGGAATTTTTTTTCACTTTCCCGTTCCCGAATCCCGAGAAAACTTGGTCGGGAAATCGGGAAAATCAGCTCCTTGAACCCAGTAATACCCACAATGGGAAATAAACGTACTACTCACAATGTATCTCTTAGACATTTTTCCTATTTATCACTATCTAAAGTGACATTGTGTTACAATGTTACATGCCACCAGACATGCACGCAGGACACCAGCTAATTTTACGTCTTGTAAATGGAGCACATTTGATCATGGCGAACATAAAACAGTTTGTATTTACACAGAGAGATATTTATTTTCACAGCCCAGGATTTGACTACAAAGTCACCTTCAGGTGAACTAAGGAAATCTAAGGTAGTTTACCTTAATATGACATTGTAGTCAAATCCTACGTTGTGAAAATAAATACTTCTGTGTGTAAATACAAACTGTTTTCTGTTCTCCATGACGAATCGTTTCCATAAAGTGACGGCCGATACTACCAACCACATTCGATCAGTTTGTTTGGCTGACGATTGTGATGCATGTGAGTGTTCTTGGCTCTCTCAGATGCTGTGGGTAAGTCAGTCTATTTGAAAACAACTTGTACTGCTAATATTTTATTCCAATATTACAATAATCTCCAATCTCATATCATAATGTTTTGTGGCACTTTTTAGCTATAAATATTCGCTGCACAGTATATGTCTTTCTTAATTTTTTCTTAATGCTTTTAAAGGAAATAAAATTTGAATTGGTTACATGTAGAAATAGAGATCGTGTGTCTCTCACAAAGGACTTGAGCAACGTCAATTGTCTATGTGAGATGGAAGAAGATGAACTTTTTGCCTTGTCAAGTAAGAATGAAATTGCACGACTGGCAAAGTCATTAATGGAAATACTTTTTAAAGGAACATTTACACCAGGAGAAGTTCCAAGAGAAGAAACAAAGAATGTCCTTACAGACAGTTCTGACATTAAATCAGAATCTGATCTGAAGTGTGAATTGACTAAACCAATATCAATTTTGACATCAAAGCCGAACCCTACACATGCAGACAAACTGTTTGCTTCTCTAAGGAAGGAAATGAGCTTCTATGAAGCAACGCATTCTCTTTCTCCCAATTTGAAGATGCTTTTAGATGCACTCATAACGATTCGACCAACGTCTACAGAAAACGAAAGAAATTTTTCCACATCAAGTGTATTTGTTACAAAGCGAAGATCACAATTGTCTGATGAGACAATTAATGCTCTCTGTTTCTTAGAGTTTCATTTTAAAAATAACAAATAAAAAGTATTTGAAGTATTTTTTAAATCTTCAAATGAATAATATTTGCTTTTGTTTTCTATTAATGTTTCATTTAATAAATAAAATATTTAAATGAGATTGGGAATGTTAATACATTGTGTGATATATGTAAAAACTCACTGTATACTGTAAGGTTTGGTTAAATAAAGTTTGTATTAATTACATTGTTTATATTTTGAGAAAACCTGAAATATAACAAAAACTTAGCTAAAATGATACCGTAGAGACCCCTGTTTAGCGCTCAGTGCAAGAGATGCACTAGTCATGAAATTCCGGTCGACCTCCATTTAGGAAATTTTATTTACTCAAGTTTTGCATCGACCTTTTACATATAGGAGTGTCTGGAAACCTCTGAAAGACCACGCTGGGGCCACGAACACTGTTGCCCCACCTTCTCTACGGCTTTTCTGTTTATTAACACTTACTGTTACAGCCATTATTACAGATTATCAATGAAAACTAAATTAAAAAGATTATTTCGGGAATTCTCGAGAATTCTCGGGAAATACGATTTCCGCTTCTCAATTCCCAAAGGTTCCAAAATGTCGGAAATTTGGAAACCCTAATCTAAATATAACTCACCACACCGACATGGATCTTTTTCCTTCTTTGTTCCCATTAAATGTCACATCAAAATGACAGTGTCCACATGCCCGCAAAGGACTGTGTGTCCCTAATACGCTGCTTCTCGGCGATGGTCCTTACAGATGCTCTTTCTAGACACACCGCACAGGAGTCCGTGCGCGGAGCCACGGCAGTCACACGCAATGGGCGAGCTTCTTATCACTCACATTTAGTGCCAGGGTTCACTGCCTGCCAGGCTTAGAAGTCGGCAGGTTTTGTACACGGGATTTGCTGACACCCTTGTGCCCACTGGGCCTTGCTCTCCATCCCCGACTTCCAAGGCAGACAACCGACCATCCCTCCTCTGTCTGCTTTTGTTGCCTCACCGTGGTCTTCGGCACTTCTCTTTGTTTTTGGCCAATCTGGTAAGAGCATAGCAAACCTTGCACAAGATTGTAAACAGAATATACACAATTTGTGTTAAAAAAAAAAAAAAAAGCTACCCTAGCGGCACTGAGAGGTAGCTTGACAGCAGGGAGACAAGTAGTGGTCTCTGGCGACACTGGGGGTAGGATGACAACGGGAGACGTGGATGGAGCTGATTCTGGTTCATGGCACGAGCTACAGTGCTGGCTGGGAAATCAGACAGAGAAGAGCACCAAGAGGTGGCAAGGGGTCCTGGCAGGTTTGGCTTAGGAGGTGGGGAGACTCCGGGGGGCTAAGAACCTGTGGGGCGGGGTTCCAGTGGGGTCACGAATTCTGCTTTGCATGTACAGGGATTGAACGCCAACAGGCACCATTCATTTGAGAATGTGGAGTTGGCAGGTGAATTTACAAGAATGTTTTGGAATCTATGAATCAAGATAAAATTTGAGTTTTATCAGTATATAGATAAAACTGTTGTTGGATGGCCGGATGGCTCAGTTGGTTAGAGCACGAGCTCTGAACAAAAGGGTTGCCTGGTCCATTCCCATGTGGGATGGTGGGCTGTACCCCCTACAAGTAAAGACTGAAAACAGCGACTGGACTTGGAGCTGAGCTGCACCCTCCACAACTAGATTGAAGGACAACGACTTGGAGCTGATGGGCCCGGAAAAACACATGGTCCCCCAATATTCACCAATAAAATTTAAAAAAAAAAAAAGAAGAAAAACTGTTGTGATTTTTCAATGCCAATATTATAAAATTATTTTTGGTTGAACAGAAAAATTATCAAGAATGTCAGTCACTAGGGTTGGGTAAATAGTTGAAGCAACCCATCCATATATTTTAAAATACATATTTGGTTATAAATTTAAAAAATACAAAGGAAAACAATGTTAAAAGACTTATTTCCTTATATGTGATCATTTAATATAGTTTTTAAATGTTCAGTGACCATGTATAAGAAAATAAATGATCTAAAACAATAATTTTTTATACATCTTTGCAAGATACCCAGAGAAACGTAAAAGGTTTACTCTAAGAGAGGAAGATGGAGGTTTTCTTCCACTCATATATTGCTGCAGACATCTTAAAAGCTACCAAAGAAACGTCTTAAACAGCTATAATTAAATGAACTACACAACGTTCTGCCTTCCACAAGACAGCTACAACCGACCCTTGAACAAGGGGGTTGGGACCTGAGCCCTGCACAGCTGAAAACCCGTGAATCACTTTTGACTCCACTAAAACATCACTACTAATGGAAGCCCCACCCATCATTTAAAGTCAATTAACACATAGTTTATATGCTCTATGAATTATACACTGTATTCTTCCAATAAAGCTAGAGAAAAGAAAGTGTTAAGAAAATCATAAGAGAAAATGCATTTGCAGTGCTGTACATATTTATTGAAGAACTCCGCATATACGACGTGAATAGACCCACCCAGTTCAAACCCTTCATGTTCCTGAAGGGTCGATTGTACCCTGTCTTCCATCACACAATAAATATTGATGAGTCTCCACCAAGTCGGGAGCTTGGTTCATACACCATTGTGAGACATGGGAATGGTATTCTGGATAAAATGTTCAGGATGGATGGTTCCGTTTCCTTATGTTACCCACATATCTTACATTACCCCGAATAACATTAAATTTACCTGCAGAATTGTTTTACCTCATGAGGTTTATGGGTTATTGCGCCCAGAATCAACAGTGTTTTTTTGAAGTGGTAATGTATTCTGCGCACTCAATCTTATTTTTTCCACTTGAAAAGACCTCGTTATTTACCACGGAAGAAAGAAAGAGGCTGGTTTTCTGTTGTGTTTTGTTTCTCACCTGACAAAGCAAAAGAAAATGAAACATGTTTGGAGAAAGCTGCTCCGTGAGAAGAAAGCCAGTGGGAGGGGATGCTGGGCCTTACAGTGAGGTCACGGCTTTCACCAGCTCCAGTGAAATTTATAGACACCATGAAAACCGTGTGGCATCGCATTCAAATGCTTCTCCATCTCGCTTTGGATAGAGCGTGTAGGCTTTATGTAACGTCCTCTCTCCAGCTGGTGGGGGCTAAGGTACTGGGGTTAGTCCTTCAGGGCACACGAGTGAATTACTCTACAGAATCTAAATTCAGAAAAGCAAGTGGGGACAGCTCCTTATTTTCAGTTGTAATTCTGAAACAAAGTGAATCACCTGTGTAACTCCAAATGAGCGATGACATATTTCTATCCCACTCACATTTACAGACTTAGCAAGCAGTTTTTATTTTGCTGCCATTCCTTCAGAAACAGGTCCTAACATATCCAGGTTGACATCAAAGTGTGACCTAATGAGATTGTTTAATGACCAGTCTGCTTTACCCTGAAAATGTCACTGTCACTGAATTGCAGCACATCCTCCAAAAGTCGGCGGACGTTCTGAAGCGAGCGGGCATCCACCCCACCTCCCTGGAAGGGAAGCCACTTAGAGACATGTTGGAGTCTCTTTCTTTCTCTCTTTTATATGCATATTGTTGTTATGCGCTGTTGAGTCAGCTGTGAATCCTGGTGGCCCCACGAATGAGTAATGTCCCGTGTCCTGTCTTCACAGCCCCGTTCGGCTCCTGGGGACTCAGCCTCTGGCCCCTTTAATGGAGGCCGTCCATTTCATGTCTGGTCTCCTTCTTTCCTGCTTTACTGTCCTTTCCCCAGCTGTACTGTCCTTTCCAGGGAGCCCTGTCTTGTCACCATGTGCCCGAGAGAGGACAGCTTCGGAGCTGTCATTTTGCCTCCAGCCGTGTTTCAGGCTTAGTTTGCTCCAGGACCCACGGGTTCGTCTTCCTGGGGGTCCAGGGTCTCCATAGAGCTTTGCCTATTTTAGATGAATCAGTTTTTGCCTCTCAGCCTTCTTCACTGGCCAGATTCCGCATCCGTACCCTGGAATTGGGATTCCGCATCCGTACCCTGGAGGGTGTGGGTGGTCTCAGTGTCATCTCCAGTGACACACGTGTGCTCTTCGTGGCCTTTCCTGCTTCTTCCATCACTGCCCTGTGAGTCTCCACCTTCTCAGGATTTCCTGGCTGCATCTCCATCTGACGTGATGAGGGAACCAAGGTCAGCAGTCGTTATAGCTGCAGTTCTCCGCTGTCTGTGTTACAGTCGTGTGTTTCTTCTGGAGTCACGGCTTCTGTCTCCTTGAGGTTCAAATGGAATCTTGCTTATACACAGGTGACAATTAATGCCAGTGAGCACTTGCCATCTGTGGATAAAATTTTTGTCTGGCTTTTTTATAGTCATCTTGAGCTCCAACAAGTCTGTTTGCAAAAGTGATTGTGTGTTCTCCGAACTCCTGCCGTCATGTATAAAGCTTGACTTTCATGCAGAAAGTCACTCCATCTTGCAGGCAAAATGTGCCAGCCTCCAACTGTAAACATTTTTCATTTGCTGGAGAAGGACTAAGAAGATTCTTCTGAGATGTAGAATAAAAGTCAACCTCCATTACATCACCTTGAACAGAAACTATTTAAATTTAAATTTTGTGTGACATAGGAAGTCCTCTTATAAGGTTTGGAGAATCTGAACATTTTCTTTGCCTGTTCAAGAAATAGACAGCTTTTATTTCACGTAATATATCAATGTTGTCTCTCTTTTGTGATAAAAGGGATAGAGAGTATTAAATTCAATATTGATATGATTAAGATTTGGAAATTCTGGCTTTTCCTGCAGCTGTAAATGAAGAAAATTAAAGAAAAACAGAAAGAGAATCCAAAATAAATATCAAGGTTAAGCTTGAAATTGCAAAGAAGACCAGGCCACTCATCCACAGTCTTTGTGAGAACCTTCTTTGTCCTGGGGGGGGATGATCCCTCAGCACTCGTGTCCTCAGCTTCCGTGACAAGTTCACGTGCTGAATTCCTTAGTGCTGTGTACTATCATACAACTCTCATAACATGGTCAACTGACAATTAAGGAATGCAGAGATTCAAGCCCGCTGCAAAGAAAAAGGAAAGTCATATTTTGTTTATTTATCTGCTATGTGCCAGGCACTGAGATAGTGCCCTTATATGGACATGTATTTAGTGTTTCAGTGCTTTAGTCAATGTTTTCAGGAGCTGCTCTGACCAGTCCAGTGTGGCCTTGCAATGTTGTTATTCTGACTGACAGACATTCCTTGTATTTGAACATTATCAAGCGGGCTGCTTATAACCAATATTTTCTATCTGAAGCAAAGTGGTTTCTTAATGTTCAGACAGTGAACTAATGTCCAATTGTTTTAGCCTAACGCTATTTTCCTTCAATGAAAAACAAAAAATAAACGGCAAAGAAATGGAAACAAAACAGACCCTGAGGCTGAATGTTACCAGCAGCAGCACTGTTATGTCTGACCCTTGGGAAGAGCAGTGGGTAGCGCGTGTGTTTTTCATAATTCTACAAATATAACGTTACCATGAATGGCTAATGACCTAACATGGAAGTCAGCACATTGTGCAGAAACAGGTTTAAATATTTTCAAAGATTCATTTGCATCTCCTTCTAATTCTGGTTCTAGTGCCTTTAATAGCAGAGAGGATAGTAGAAATATTTATAAATGTACTTATATACACGTATTTATAAATGTATATTTGTAAGTCTATATATAGAATATAAAAATCTAAAGAAATTATTTTTTTGTAATGACTACTCGTTTTTTTATTGAAAATAAAAAATCCACATCTCCACCGGGAAGGAAGCCAATTTTGATGCATGCTGTTTGTCTGCCAGGCCCTTCATTTAACCGAACGTTAGATTACTAAATGCCTGTACACCGCGTGTATACTCTGTGTCCTTCCTACATTTCAATCTTTTCTGCTAAATTTTGAATAACAATAAATATATTAGATCTTCCAAGTTATGTTATCTACTAGGAGGTAGAACGTCTTAGTTTTTTTTATTCTTTAAACTGAATTATCACTTATATTCAGTTGGTCTTGAATTATTTTAAAATGCCAAGCACTGAAATGCCAGTGCTCTCTGTTCGCTGAAGTAAAGCTTGAGTTTTGATATTTTGGATTACGTTACTGGGGGGATTACAAATACACACTGACGATTCATCTGAGGAATCCATTATCACCTGGACATGTTTTCTTAAAATCCACTTGGGGATATTGGCCATTTTGAAAATATTTAGGCATGTAGGCCTGTTAAAATATAGTTTTTCTTTTAAGTATATATTGAACATTAACAATGTTTTGACTGTTCAAAATGATTAACATCGTCTCACAGGATTTTAAAGAAGACGTATTTTGCGTGCTTTGATTAGATGTTCAAAGACTAGGGATATTTTTGAGAAAACCCTTTTGCCTTTCTTTAATACCAGCCACAAAGGCCTTCCAGATCAGATCCAATCACTTCACGTGATCCTCACTGTACATTTACTGTCAGCCAGTTTTCTTCCCGTTAAGGCCCTTCCTGAGCACATGGGCGATGCAGACAGTCTCAGCGACACCCCAGGTTTCCAGGGGTGCGGGATCTTACACTCGGTGAAAGACGCGTGTGTGACACGCTCCCGCTCCCTGGGGCAGGCGGCCCGGCCCACGGCCCGCACGCCACACACGCTCCGCAACAACGTGCACCGCGTCTCGGGCCTAATTCCTGGTCGCACGCAGCCTTGCTCCTCCGAGTCCAGGGTGAATTGTCCCCGAGCTGTGCTTTCTGTCTGTTCGTGCTTAGAAAACGCTTCGTGTGTGTACAGGTGCTGAGGTTCATTTCCCTAGATCCGTGACATAAATAGAAGCTACTGTGTGTGCTGAGGTCAGTGTGGCCCATCGCAGCCGAGAAACCCACGCTGAGGAAAGCTGGGTGCACACGCTGTGTCCGGCTGTGCTGCTGCTGATTTTAAGCTGTAGTAGACAGATTATTCCGAGGACCAAATCTTCTGTGATACCAGTATATATGACATTCATTATACTTTATTTCTTTCTAGCTTCTAGAAGGCTTTCTGGTGGCTTTGCGAGATAGAAAAATGTTGAGATTATTGGTTTATATTTGGGGAATCTTAGCCATTATTCACTAAAATTAGTTGCTCCCAAAACCAGCTTGAGGTCAAGTTGTTTGGTCAACCTTTTGGGTTTTTTAAAGCAATGATACAATGATGTATAATTAAGATAACAGGAAATATCCCTCATCAAAATATGCCATAAATATTCACAACAGGATTCTTCACCTTTACTTTTACCAAGACATATTACATGGCCAGCCTCTCCTATTTAGAGTTTCTGGAGGTTATATTTGTCATTTCACTTGGCATCACAACACCACATTCCCCACCATTGCTAAGTACCAAGAGTCAAGGGCGCTGTGTGTAAACATGAGCCCAGGCAGAGGAGCAGAGCCCTAACTCCGGTGCAGGTCCGATGGGTAGGACATCTGCCATCTACTCGAACGCTGCATAAACTTACGGTCAACAAACCAGTGAAGCTCATACAACTATTTCCGTGGTGCTCCACAATGTCTGGATAAATCTAATTGGAAGTTAACACATTTTTGAAAATTAAATGTGGAAGAACGGCAATAAAACTATAGGAAGAAAGGGACATATGGAAAATTAAAAAGTGAAAATGAATGAATGACAAAAAGAGATGATGTCAAAACAATACAACAGCAAGGGAGAGGGAATAAAAAGAAAGGATGCCATTTGGGGCTAGAACACATTTTTCAAGAACTACTTTTTTCGTACCTAAATATATTAATATCTTAGCTCACAGTTAGGGTGGGATAGCAAGGGCAGATAGGTTCCTCAGAAAGTTGTAAGTCTGATGTTTTTAATAAATATTGTATGATTTGGGCCGACACAAATATTATTACTCTCAAATGACCAACTGCAGTTTAGGAGCTAGAAAACCCAAATATTATTGAAAATGTAAGAGATGTTTTTTGTGAGGTGATGTGAGGAAGCCTGCACAAGCGCGTGGACTAGAATGAGGCATCAGGAACCACTCTAGTTACGACTTGTTGGTTGTGTGCCCAGCGTGACTCATTTAACCCACTCCACTTTAGGTAACTCATCCTAAAAGTGCCCATTAAAATCATTTGAGGATTAAAAGACAGAGACAAAGATTCCATCCATGAATGACATAGCATGCTGCATAGCACACAATAGGTTTTCCTTACGGGTCTCTTTATCAATTATTTTTTCATCTGCATCCTCAAAATAGAAATATGACACAAATTTTACTCAACAAGTGTATACAGTGAAATGAAGAACTCAAATATCTGGAAAGATTACTTAAACACAGTTATCAAAAAACAAAGTTATCTGTATTCCAGTTAACAGTGTATGCACAGTTTAAGATAAATATATATTGCAAATATTAAAATAGAAACTCAGAGTTCTCACAGAATATTTTATAAAATGAATTTGCTAAAATTACAATCAAAACATTTGCATGAAATTTACAAAATTCAGAAATACATTTTTCTTTCAAAGCAAAGTAAAATAATTAGCTTTATAAATATCAGCATGAATTATTAAGAACTATTTTATGAAATATTTGTTAAAACCAAAGAAAGGCTTTAAAACTATTTCAGTTAGAACTAATGAAGCTAATTTGACTTATATGCTTTATTTTATCTTCAAGTATAAAGAAGAGAGAATATCAAATCTCTCCATTGCAACAAGGACACTGCAAGTATTTGTACTTTGTGGAAGTAAATAGCTGTTGATTAAAACTGCATTAACAGTGTAATACATTATCAAGCAACACATAAATCTAATTGGATAGATTATCACTGGATAGATTACCTATCTAGTTGGATAGGAAATCATGATTACAGCATATCAAATTTAAATGCTTCTACTTATAGGAAATAATCACTCTCTCAAGTTGAAGACTTTACAAATATTTGGATAAAATAGCATTTCCAAGGGAAAATTTGTAATAATGAAAAAAGAACAATACTACATACTTTTGTATATGCCTTTATACTAAACGGGATAAGGTGGGAACCGCATACGTTCTCAGTTTAACACTTTTTCAGATTAACCCTTTGAAGGTTCTCGAGCTCCAAATCACACCCTTAATTTGAAGCTTCAATCAGGGAAGGTTCACCCTGGACTTTCCAACATTCTTTCCTTGGTGACATTCTCAAGCCTTAAGCAACAGGACTCATTACTTTAGCACTAAGAAAGAACACAAACTACGTATGCTCAGAGCTTAAGCTTTGGAAAACAAAATGTTTCCTTTGAAAAGGAATGTTAAGAATTTCAAGTTTTGCCTCCCCATCTGGAATCATCATTGACAGAAACAGAAAGATGATGAAACAGTTCTAATATAGGAGAACGTATGCCAAGGAAAATGGGGAACATTTTCTTAAAACTCAAACCATTTTTTAAAACTCAAACACCATAGAACAAGGTGTAACAAACAAAAAAACCAACACCACTGGAAAATTATGTGCCGTTTTCTGACCGCTAATCTCAATTTCCTTCAGAATATTTGCTTATTTATCTTTCTCACTTTTGCAACCCAACTTTTCCTCTTTCCTTTCTTTTCAATCAGTAGGGCCCAAAGTTTCCTTCCAACATAGAAGCCCCAAACGGTGTCTGGATAACCATAGGCCGCACCTTCTTCATGTAACAGCTGTAACTTTGGTGAGAGGGTGCCCAGTCCTCTGAGATCGCATACCTCTCCCTGACCCTTCATTTGTGGCTCAGGTGAGGGGGTGTTAGATGGGAGGTGCATGGGACTTGTTTTTTACACAAGTAAGGGCTGCGAAAGCCACTTGGAGGGAATGATAGGCTGAGCTCTGGGAGATGAAAAGCCCTGCAGAATGAGGCATGTCAGATACTCCAAGAACACGCCAGACGTAAACACTGCCCCAAATGCCAAATTTGTTAAAGAAATTTGGCACCTTGAAGTTAAGAACAATTTACTTTATGGTGCTTATTTCCAGATCATTCCATTATCACTTTTTCATCTCTTTCTAATACCTTGTTTATTCTGTTGGAAAAGAAATTGCTATGTAAAGTTTAATTGGCTTGTGCAAAAAGCCAGAAAACCTGTTATTAGAGTGAAAGCAGGGCCGTGAGAAGGGGAGCAGAGGATGAAAAGTCATGGTACCATCTCTGCTTAGTAGGCTCACATTGACTCATAAATACGGTTAGCTGCATTTTCTTTGCATTTACATTTTTTCCTTTTCATTCAACTCTAGGTATTTTGTTGTCGCTGTACACTAGCATTTTTCCTGATAACTGCCAAGAGAAAAATTAGTGCTATAAACTAAAAATAGATGCAGCATTTGAGTGACAAGGACGTGTCTGTTGTCAGAAGCAGATGAATTTTCTATACCGAAAGCCTCACTCGCTCTATTTCTTTCTGTACTCAAATGTAGAAATTTCAACCCACACAGCACATTTGGAGTCAGCAGAGCAAATATACAGCCTTCTCGAATAGCAGCTGAGTTCTCTTTCAGGGGGTTTTGAGTTTTGTTTTTATTTTTGTTTTTCCAGAACTTTCAATATTGCTGAGAGTAGTTTTCCAATAATATGGCTTAGTATTACTTTGTATCTGTTAGGAAGCGCTCGTAAATGTAATCTTTTCTTTAAAGTCAGAGAAAGTGACGAATGAACATATTTTGCATCAGCATAGATTAAAGAACAGATTCCTATGCTACAAAATATTGCTCTGTGCTGGTACTTATTTTTCATATTTAAAGAAAGTGAAAATTTTCCACGTACAACAATGTACAAATGTATCGGAAAGGAGAAAAACCGGATTATTGTAAATATATCCTTAGATATGTATCACGGACCGTTTAATGATTGGCACGCATTAAGTTGAACAATAAATTGGGCATCTTAACAGTTTTTACTTCAGGCTTAATTTATGCATTCCCAGGACTTCTGAATGGCAGTGCAGTGGACAAATAGGCTATTCATGAAATAATTAGAGTGCACTATCTCATCAAGGTCATATTTCATTTAATAAGTACCTGTCAATATGACATGCTAATAAACCTACGACTTACTTGCTTGGAAGTTGTCAATGCAATCGAGGACGCACGCGGGTTATGACGGGCATTTAATGGAGTTTGTAGAGATTAGTAATATATGCCCAGGGTGCCAAAAAAATGTACACACATGACTTGCATTCACCTTTTGTTACTGGTATACATTGAGTGCTACAATTCTAATACAGTTTTTTCCTTTCTTACAATGTGTGCACATTGTTTGGCCCCCTCTGCATATGTATCACGATGGGTCTGAAAAGGCTTCTCATTAAAGAGAACATTACACATTTTTAAAGATGTTCTGGACCAAAAATAATCTGTACGTTCAAAGAAACCACTTTAGCCAAAATGTTTGTTGTATTTTTAAACTGCACTTAGTTATGCATTTATTTTTTAACAGCAAGCTTTAAGAAAGGGGGAAAAATGAAGAAAATATAGGGAAATTTTGTTTTGCCTCTTTGATCTTGGACTCTGCCTCCGAGGGGACAGCGATCTCAACCACTGCTTTATCTGCAAAGTTTAGGCAGCTCTTACCCAGCAGCTGCTACTTCCTATTAACTTGTAAGAAGAGAAAAGGAAGTAATATGAACGTCACTTGTTGCAGACCGATGTAGTAGATACACTGTAGGCTTAGTGTCCTATGAAACCCAGTTCACGCATTGACTTTCTGTACCTTGGGACACATGCCACAATCTAAGTCCCTCGCCTCTACAATTCACATCCTAATGCCTATTTGCTGCTATGTTTTCAAAATAAAATGTCTAAATCACCTAGCACATAATAGGTGCTCATTAAAGGATAACTCACTTGAAGCAAGGTTTCTGTCAACCAGTCCTACTATCTGCATTCAATTTAAATTTCTGGAGAGTGGAAATGGATCTTCTTGTTAAGGAAGATATAAAAGTTTAGACAAAAACCCTATTTTCTTATTGTCTTTAGCCCTTATTTATGTGTGAGAATATTCAGGATTCATTTAATGTCTTTGCAAGAGCTCTAATAGAATAGACTATGAGTGTGAACTTCTTTCTACAGAGTATTGAAGGGTAGTGGCCTATCAGGAAGGGGAACAGTGATCTATGCTACTCTTTCTAATTCATTTTTTTACTGAATTGTTAGCAAATTAGTGACTTACATGGCAGAGCGCTGTGAAAACCACAGAGCATCAAACATAAACAGTTATCATTAGAATCTGTTAATATTTTCCAGCTGTGATTCTAATTTAAATATGAACAAAGACATAGGTGAAGTTTTATTTTGTGCAACATACCATGTTTTAATTAACCAAGCAGCCCCTGGATGAGAATGTTTGATGGCATTATTCAATTGCTTTTATCTGCCCTTTAATTTTCAACTAGATCAATAGAGTCACGTGCAATTGCCACAGGTATTAAAATTCTAAAATCTAGGGGAAATGGAGGTTAAATTGTAAACAAAATATTTCACTGGCATTAATCTCACAGCCATACTGACAGTTTCTTTAAAACATTATCAGCATCAATGAATAAATTGTATCAAAATGACAAAATAAATGGATCTAATTCTTTTGCTTTGAAAGGTACATTTTTTCAATCCTGCTGTTTTAAAAATTTATAAAAGATTAAGCGAACTAAATTTGTTTTTTAATTAGTGCCATAGCCATTTGGGGCAATTATCAAAAGTTAATGAGGTTATGAAATAACTGTTTTTGCTTCTTTTTTGCTGTCTACATTAGGTAAACTGAAATCTATCTACACAATTCACTGTGTATTTTGATGCACATAGAAATAAGATTAACAACAGCCCAAGTGTACTTAACTCATAAGATGGACTGTAGAGTTTCAATTCATCTGCTGAACAAAGTATCAGTGAAAGAATTCCCTTGAATAAAATAATAAATTCAGTAAACTATTGATAATATTGTATTACATTTGGCAATATTTAGTCATGTAATATAAATAAATACATTATAGGCAAGTATCTAAATAATTTAGACTAAAATGATTTAAATATCAATATTCATATTTTAGAGTTAAATGTTATTTGTGAATTTTTACATATAGTCATGTGCCACTGAACAACGGGGACGCATTCTGAGAAATACAACCTTAGGCGATTCCGTCTTCGTGCAAACATCACAGAGTCAGCTATACACACATTGAGATGTATGAGTACAGCCGACTGTACTCCTCAGCTTGTATAGCAATAGGCTGTATGCTCCTGGCTACAAGCCTGTACAGCCTGTAACTGTACAAAACAACACGAGAGAAATCAGGCACAAGAGAAATGATGCAATCGAGAGATGGTAAACAGTGGATGCATGAGGCCGCTGCCCTCAAAGCAGGGTGCATGGCGTTGCAGTAGACATTTATCCGTAGGAAGAGCACACTCTAAAATAATGATAATAGTATAACAAATACGTAACCAATCACGTAGCCTTTTATTGTCATTATCAAATGTCATGCACTCGACACAAGTGTCCATGCTCTACGTTTATGCGGGTGGAAGCTCAGTGGGGATGTTTACACCAGCATCCCCACAAACCTGTGACAATGTGTTGTGTTACCACCGTACAACAGCTATGACATGAGGACGTCAAGACGCGATGGGAATTTTCAGCTCAATTACAATCTCATGGAACCACCATCACATATGTGGTCTGTTGTTGACCAAACATCGTTACATGACACGTGACTGTAATTGTTTTAAAACTTCAACTGTATGTGTGAATATTCCAAAAGTTCTTTAACAATTTCTCTAGTACACAAAATTGTGTTTGATTTAAAATCTATACATATTTCAGTAGAGAAAAAATAAGTTATCTTCCTTTATAATAGGTAACGTTCTTTTGAAGCTAGCAGTACATTCCAATTGCTACCACAGAACACAAAAACCCAAACAAAACGTTTAAGCTTAATAACTTAAAAAGCCACTGAAAAATCACAATTGACATGGTGGTACAGAGTAAGGCTACATTCCTTTGTAATTTAAATATAAATTTGGTTAAAATGTAATTGATATTTGCCGACATCTTTTTTTAATGACTCCACATTATAGGGCATCTCATGTATTACTCTGTAGAGTAAAATCTAAATTATATCATTGTAAAACAGTATTTTTTCCTGGCTATTAAAACACGTTTGCATGAAATAAATCAAACCAACTTATTATAAAGATGTATTGTTTGAAAACCTTGAAACATTAGTATAAGTGAAGTGACACAGAAATGTGCACGTTAGCACATATGGATAAAAATGCCTGTATTTGGAAAAATAAATTTCCTAGGATACATCTAACTAAAAGAGTTTTGCTATGAAACAGTAACGTAATATAATTGATTATTTTATAATATCAAACATGTACATACTAAGGTATCATTCAGAAATGTAAAATCAAGAAGTCAAATGATCAAACTCAGATATTGTCTTAGCATCATCAGAACCTATATTTATCCAAACTGTGGTTGTTGGAAAATAAAGAAAATTCATGGGCACATAACAAATTGTGTTGTATCATTGACACTTAATTCCACCACCAAAACACTAATCCTTTTGAAAATGTATAAAAATGAATAATCAATATTTTTGAAATAGTTATGTTTAAAATCTGGTTTAGAGTTTCCAACACTTAAGGTCCTTTTTTCCTGTGTAAGCCTGCCTTCTGTTAGTCATAATCGCCAAATGATGTGCGTGAGCCCTGATATAACTTACTGAGATCACTGATCCAGTATATTTTATGTCCAGATGCTTATTAAAAATGTTTATTAGAACTAGGATTTAAAGAGAGAATAACTATTATCAATCATATTTCAGTTATAACAGAAGTCATTCTAATATAGTTCAATAAAAACTGTTTATACTATAGCTAAAGCACAACAGTAAAAGTACTATAAATCTGAGTGACTGGCAAATGTCACTGTTGTGATGATATGTGATGTATAATTTTTCTCACAGATTTTTTTTTCCTTCAGAGATATTTTCCTTCTGAGAAAACTTGAACTTATAGCAAAGGAAAATTATTTTTAAACTTTAAGAAAATTTATTATTTATTAGATTAAAATTATGAAAATATATTATCGAGAACTTATATATTCTTTCTACCATTGAAAAAGAATTGTTTGACTTGATTCCTAAAGAGAGAGAGAAAAAAAAAAAGTACTGGCTCCAAAATGTCACATAAAATTTTAAGTGAAAATAAATGTTTGAATGTTTAAAAATGTCATTTTGCACATGTAGATTTTTATTGTATTTTTTAAAACATAGAGTTTAGATTTATGCTATTACTTTAAAATTTAGATGTTAAGATCTTTTCAAACAATGATAGCAAACATTTAAACAATATGTTATATGGAAGCACCCAGGTGGAAGCACCCAACATATGTTATATGTTATTCCCCTTGTCAGGTCATGAAGTGGGTGCATTTTCTTAGTATTAGAAAGTAGGTGTTCCAATGTGTTAGTGTCTTAATACAGAGGAAAATGAATCCCAGAAGCAGCCATTGAATTGACCTTTACCATTAAATTGCTATGGGGACAACAAAAAGAGAAAAGCAGATGTCTTGACAGGTATTGTGTGGCTGCTGTGGTATAATGGTGTGAAGTACAGGTAAAAGCCACGATTCCTCTGCGGCATGGCTGGGTCCCCCAGATGTGCCCTTATAACACTGCGTGTCCATGGCCGGGTCCCCCAGATGTGCCCTGATAACACTGCGTGTCCATGGCCGGGTCCCCCGGATGTGCCCTGATAACACTGCGTGTCCATGGCCGGGTCCCCCGGATGTGCCCTGATAACACTGCGTGTCCATGGCCGGGTCCCCCGGATGTGCCCTGATAACACTGCGTGTCCATGGCCGGGTCCCCCGGATGTGCCCTGATAACACTGCGTGTCCATGGCCGGGTCCCCCGGATGTGCCCTGATAACACTGCGTGTCCATGGCCGGGTCCCCCGGATGTGCCCTGATAACACTGCGTGTCCATGGCTGGGTCCCCCGGATGTGCCCTGATAACACTGCGTGTCCATGGCTGGGTCCCCCGGATGTGCCCTGATAACACTGCGTGTCCATGGCGGGGTCCCCCGGATGTGCCCTGATAACACTGCGTGTCCATGGCTGGGTCACCCAGATGTGCCCTGATAACACTGCATGTCTGCTCCAGCAGCTGCTCTGATGGATGCACCCAGGGCCCAAGGTGGAGCCAATAAGTCCATCCTATGCTGACCGGTGGCGTGACTGACAAGACGCGGCCCTAAGGAGCAACAGTGCTTTGTGCTTCTCATGAAGGGGAGCTCAATTCTGCTTTCAGCGATAAATGCACTGAGAACACTTATTCATCCAACAGCATTCCAGACTCTGCATGGATGCATGTGAATGCAGCTCTCACAGCTGGACGTAGCAGAATAGCATCACCTCCCTGTAACGACACAGGCCAGCTTTTGGTTTGCTTTTGTTTTTGTGGCAAATAATTAATGTGTTTTGTTCCACAGAAATGCAAGAGACTGTTTTAATGAATTTTTATTTTTATTTAGAATAATCTTCAGCTGTATTATTCTCTGAAGTTAATGTGTTTTGACACTGCTGGGTATGCAGAAGGCTAAAACCATGGGCAACGTATCAAGGAATCTTTTCTGAAGTCCTACAATAATAAGAGTAATGTATAGATAAGCAAAACTGTGTTTGTGACCAGATGGCTATTCTGAAATACGAATAAATGAAATGTTCTAGCCAATCTATTAAAGACTGGAATCATCCAACCGCTCTGAGCATTTTACCTTTTACCCCAGTGGTCCTTCACGCATTTACCTAACGTCTTCACATTTTAGCCCTGTTCTCACGACTGTAGCGCGGTTGAAAACCGGGGCGGCTTTTCCAGACACAGGGTGTTCGGTTCTGCTGCATGAGTGTGGCTCGGCTTGGAGCTGCGCAGGAGAGACCTGCACTCGGCTGTCTGGCCTCACTCTTCCCCTCCCCTGGCCCATGACGGGGCTGCAGGGGGAACTGAGGATCCAATTCCGACTTGAAGAAAGTGAAAACTATTGTGAGACCCACTGGTTAGTATCCTATTGTTGCAGTAACAAATTAGCACAAACTTAGCAATGTGAAACAACACAAATTCATCCTTTAATGTTTGGGAGGTCAGAAGTTGAAAACTTGCTCGCAGGGCTGAGTTCCTGGTGAAGCTCTCGGAAAAAATGCAAACCACTGCCTTGTCTTTCCCAGCTTCTAAAGGCCCCCTCCCTCTAGCTTCCTACCCAGTGACAGCCTCTGTCCTGCCTCCCCTGCCCACCCCAGCCTCCTGCCTCCCTGTAGGGTCCTGTGGTGACGTCAGGCCAATGTGATGACACAGGATCACCTCTCCCAGTCAGACTCTAGCCAATCACATTTATAACGTCCCTTTGTCATGGAGGATAATACAACCACAGGCTTTGGGGTAGGACCTGGGCAGCTATGGGGGGATCAGTCAGCCTCCCACACCATGGACATGGGGTCCTAACTGCTGGGTTGAGGGATGCTGGGCTGTCCAGTCTGTCTTCACGAGGGTCCTAGCCTGACCTTCAGGAAAAGGACGATTGCAAGGATGTCAGCAGCTGCTACAGAGGTACTGGTACTGCTGGGTTTTGTTTCGTTTTCTTCATACCGTGTTTCCCAAAAATAAGACCTAGCTGGAACATCAGCTCTAATGCATCTTTTGGAGCAAAAATTAATATAAGACCCGGACTTATTTTAATATAAGACCGTGTATAATATAATACAATATAATACCCGATCTTGCATAATATAATACCAGGTCTTATATAATATAATGCCTGATATAATACCTGGTATAATATAATACCCAGTTAATACCTAGTCTTCTATAAGACGCATTAAAGCTGATGATCTGGCTAGATCTTATTTTCGGGGACACGGTATGATGATATCTCTTTTCTCCAGAGTAGGCACAAATAGGGGGTTGATTAAATCTAGATCGTTAGCCTAACTTAATTTGAATAGTTTTTTTGGTTAGCTCAGCATTCTGGAGACCAACAACCATATTTTGCAATGTATAATGAACACTTTTGCCCAAATTTGTGAGAGAAAAATAAGGATGTGCATTACACATGGGTAGTACTAATTATGTGTCTAAATAAATGTTTTTAATTCTCTTACTTATGCTTATGAGTTAGAAGTGCAACTCTGGTAATCAATAGCGATATCCATATGCAAAATAACACCCTGGAATATGATCATCGGTTTTGTTGAACTTACAGCGAACTTTCAACCATAAGGAGCTCTTAGCCTTCTGTGATGCGTAAATATTGTAAATTTGTTACCAGTACATAAAATTTCTTGTACCTCGTATCTGTTCTTGTGTTTTGTAACTATTTGTTACATAAAATTTCTTGTACCATGATATGTTAAAAAAAATAAATGCTAAAATTCCTTTATAATATAAAAAGCAAGTACCTAAATATAAACAAATAAATTTTTGAATTAAAAAATCAAAATGAAAGATGTTTTCCCCTGAAAGTTTGGGCCAAAAACGGGGATGTACATTATCCACGGGAGCGCATTATACACAGGAACTAAGGGTATATGTTGTAGAGGCAAATACTCAGTCTTTCAGGTTTCTGCCACCGCTCCCTGCCCCTTGTCGTCTCCAAACTGGCCTATGTCCCTGTACAGTGTGGAGGAAGAGCACTGCACCAGTCCACACGAGCCCTCTGACCTCGTCTCGGAATGTGTGAGGAGCCAGCAGGCCAGTGTGTCCCATGAACTGGTAACTGCAGAGACCATCTCATATACTCAAAGGCCACGGCAATCCAGGACAACTCCTTCAACTGGCCTATCGAGCTGCTTTCCCATAATGCTTCTGATGGCTGCCCCGCCCGTGTGTGAGGTGGCCCCCACAGGCCTCCCCGCGCCTGACCATCTTCCTCCCGCGCAGCACCCCTCCTGCCTCCCTAGGGCCACGTCCACGCTGCTGCCTAGACGAGTCCAGCCGCGCTGCAGCCGCCAGGAGTGGCCACATGCGTTGCTAAGAGCCGGTGCGTGGCGTGCTCTCCGTACATCTACCGTGTTTCCTTCTCATCGCAAAACAGTGCTGACAAGGGAAAACTTACCGTGTTGTAATATGTCCATATCTGGTCTCTGTTCTTTGTGACTCAGTGTATATGCAACATCTGTACCCTCAAACTGGGGCTGGGCCTAACGGTGCTGGTGCAGCTGGTAACTAGTACGCAATTCCAAAGCAACGCTCAAGTGGGCAGAAGAAGTCACATGGAGGCACAGGCCCATCTAAGAGAGTCAGGTGAAGCTTAAAATTGATTAGTGTACATAGTTTTCATTGAAAACCGGTCTATACCTAGGAACACATGTTCCATTCTTCACGTGTCCCACAGAATTGTAAGGCTAAAAGGAGCAGTCGTTCCATAACAAAGTCATGCAAACTGTGCGATTTCCACACAGGCACAACCTGTGCTGAGCTGACAGCTGTGGTGCCAGCAGCACTAATGAGTGTCTCGGAAGGTTGGCAGTGTGTGTGTAAGTCTGGATGGATGCCGTTAGTTTCTGGATTATTTTTGCCTTTATAACTAATTAGTAAACATTGTTCCATATTTTCCTGTAACTCCATACATAATTAAGTGGTAATGCCAACATATTTTTCTCTAAAATAGAAAATTTTGCATGGAAGGATGAAGATCCTAATTTACGGACTGTTAATATAAAAATAAACAAAAAACCTCCAACAATGACGCACATACCAGTAGATAGAGGAGACAGTCTATGAAGATAAGAACAGTATGAACTAACATCAGATTTACTATCACCATGCATAACAAAGCAAGTTTATATATTTTATCACCCTGTCTCCCAGAATCCTCCACAGCTGCTTTCTCTAAGTGCTGTATTCCTAAATCACTGCTCAGTCTTCTTGCCATGGCCTTTCACACGCTCATTGATTGAAAGAATCCCTAATTATGGCTTCATCTAAAACCTATATATAATAGTTAGGCCCAACCACTTCCTACTGTTCCAGATCCATTTTGTTTCCCCTTGTACACTATTAGGAAGCTTCATATCTGTCTTCTCAAATCTGAAGTGACCATCTCACCTTCAAAGTGACCCAGTGCTCTGCATTTCCTATTTCAGTGGGTAGCAGTACAGCCCAGAAATGGTTTTACAGGAGACCTTATAAATGGACCGCAACACTCCCTTTTTGAAACCCCCTTCTTCTCCACCTAAGGTGACCTTTATTAAGGGGTCCCCGTCACGGGGACCTTGTGCTCTGGGGAGGCCAGGCTAGCACAGCCCCACAGGAGGGGTCAGTGCTGCTGTCACCCAGCAGGACTGAGTCAGCTCTGGGAATACGAAGCACACAGTAGGCCAGACATGAGGAAAACTGCTTCTGGGAAGTGAGTCCCCTTTTTCTGAGACACACAAGCTGACGATCTTTAGTCCTTTTCTCGTTTCTGGAGGTGAGATCTAAAAATACAGAGTTTCTGCAGCATGCGGATAAACTTACTTAACAGAGTTGACAGAGAAGTAAAAGTAAAAAGAACCTGGGTATTTATGATACTGTGTTTCCCCGAAAATAAGACCTAGCCAGACCACCAGCTCTAATGCATCTTTTAGAGCAAAAATTAATATAAGACCTGGTATTATATTATATTGACCCAGTCTTATATAAGACCTGGTATTATATTATATTATATTATATTATATTACATTATATTATATTATATTATATATTATATTATTATATTGACCCAGTCTTATATTATATAAGACCCAGTATTATATTATATGATATCATACCCGGTCTTATTTTAATATAAGACCAGGTCTTAAAGGCACATTAGAGCTGATGGTCCAGCTAGGTGTTATTTTCAGGGAAACATGGTATTATGAAGCTCCGGAATTAATTAACACACACTTTCATATACTGCGACTCCTACACTATCCTAACTTGAATTTCACTGTTCATACCATTATATGTACTATTTTTGCTAAGCTCAGCTGAGAGCACCGTGCTGTAAATGTCCCTGGAGGAAGGTAGGCGTGACCCTCCACGCAGACTTAGACGCTTTTCCCACGGCTTTCAAAGCTTCCTTTGTACCCTTTAAATGAGCTTGTTCCTCTGCAAAAATCTTACTTCTTTAGTTTTCAAGAGAATATTTGTTACTTTTGAAGCAGCCTCTGGATTCACGGACCTGACCCACATGATAGCCTCCCTCCTTTTCCAAAAACACATCACCTTCTCAGCATGATAAACTATTATTAGTCTTTTTAAAAATATTACTAATGTTTAATCCACTTTTGGAAAAGAATAGAAAGAACAGATGTAAGTTTCTTGAATAAACATATTATTATTTAATATCTTATGTAAAACTCTATGAAGAAAGATGTATTTGCATCTCGAGGCTTTAGTACCGTGCTTCCCCGAAAATAAGACCTAGCCAGACAGTCAGCTCTAGTGCGTCTTCAGGAGCAAAAATTAATATAGGGCCCGGTTTTATTGTACTAAAAGATCCTGTATAATATAATATAATATAATATAATATAATATAATATAATATAATATAATATAATATAATATAACATAATATAATACCGGGTATAATATAATAATATAATACTGGGTCTTATATTAATTTTTGCTCCAAAACATGCATTAGAACAGCTTGTCCGGCTGGGTCTTATTTTCAGGGAAACACAGTAACAATAAATATTGAGTAAAACATATTCTATTTTGCAAAAAAACGTTTTCATATTTATATTTTGTTTATATTCAATTAATCTAAATCCTTAAAGTGATAAATCTAGCATAGTAGAAAGCAAGATGAACTTTCAGTAAAAGATCCTATATCTCATTTGTGGATCTTCTGCTAACTGGATAAACAATGTTAAACTCTGTGCTTCAACAGTACAAACAACCCCCTCTATATGTGTATAACGATGCTAATTATACAACATATTTTACTATACGAAAAACTGAGACGAATTATATCGAACTCCCCTGAAAATGATTAAGGGCTGTAAAGATCTTTGCTATTAATAGTAAAATTGCTATTATGCAAAAAAAAAAAATCAATGTAAATTGCCAGAAACTGTTGTGCCAATAGATGATATCATCATTTGAGATAATCTAGTACACTAAAAAAAAAAAACCTAAGAAAATGACAATTTGCATTGACCAGACCCAGTGAAAACTTTTAAAAGGCATCTCTACCAATTCTGTGGACCCTCTCCCCTTCACCACAAGCATAAGCGAAGAATTTGATTTTATAAAGTGCTAAACTATAAAGTGATCGTTCGTGATTTTCAGAGTGGTACTGTAATGAGATCAGATCAATTTCCATCATCTTTCTCCTGCGAAGTAGTGAATCAATGATAAGGCTACTTCTACAGAAAATAACAAATCATTGTTTAATGGCTAGTTCTTCAGACAGCTCATGAATCATTTATGACGTGTCATAATAAAGGCAGTAAAACTGACAGCATCCAAAACATCTCTTGATAAAATTATTACCCAGTGCTGGAACCATGGATGGGCTTTGTGAAGAATGTGCTAAAGATGTGACTCAGGACATGGAAACCAGTGTTTTCCTCCTGAGAAACAGGACATACTGCCCATTGGGTCCCATGGGCTCTGACTTTGGAAGTCGCACAACCAGGCTGGGGGCACCAGGGCTCCCTCAGAATTGATTGCAGCCAGTTGGAAAGTGCTGAATGGCTTGTTTATGGAACATTTGAAATACATGTGTTTGGAAATTAGAAAGAAATTTGGAGGTGGACAGTGTCCAAAATCGATCCAACACAGAACAGAGACAGAAACCCACAGTAAGAAATGAGGAGAAGGGGAACAGAGGAGAGGGCAGCTGGAGGAGAAGCTGTCTATGGTGACAATCAAAGCAGCAGGAATCTTTCAAGGAAGGGCAGGGGACAGTCTCTGCAGTCAAGCGACAGCCCAGAAGACTGGCAAGGAGGCTACGCTATGATCGTGACAAAATATATTATAAAAAAACAAGCTTCAGGAGCGCCAGTGGAGATGGGAGGGGGCCACGGTAACCAGGCCTCAGGGTGGCGGGGGTAGGTTTGCCCTGCAGGAGTCACTAGGTGGGTGGCTTGTCAAACATGGGGGGGTTGGGGGGGTGACGACTCATCAGCCCTGAGGAAGGGGCGACTGTACTCAGTCCTCACCAAGCAGGGCCTTGCTCTAACACATCTAGAGAAGAGAGCTTTCTCCCCCCTCCCCGTCTCCTCCCCCACCTTACTCTTCACACAGGAAGCGCTTAAGGCAGCCCTGTCTCCCACTGAAAAATGGGAATGAGGTTACAGAAGAGACTGAAAACAATGTTTAAAAAAGTCAGAAAGTACGATTAGAACTCTGAGAAAAGGGGCTGTTTTATGGTCTGGATCACAGGTGAGTAGAAGATGATTCAACTAGTTCAGTGGATGACTAAGGAAAGTAGCAGACAGAATGGAAGTTGGCAGAATGTCCAGGAAACACGCTGCATGGACCATCAAGCTGCATTTGGTGACAGACACCCCACCGATGGAGACGGTGGAGGAGTCTTCCACATAAGTTCTTAACCAGAAGACCAGTCAGACAATGGCACAACTAGTAACCACGGGAGGATCGGGAGGGATTTCATTGGTACGTGACACGAATGGGTATCTTATGCTACAGGGCATGCTAAAACACAAGACAAAAACTAAACGGTAGATTTTAAAGCCTCTGCACAGATTTGGGGGTAAACCACCTAACATAAACCTGAAAAATTGATTAAGTAATTGACTGATTTTTTTTCCCCCATCATTTCATTTCCAAAAACTTTTTTTGAGGTCTTGTTATACACCAAGCATCTTACAATGCTCTAAAATACAAATATAAGGACCTTAAAATGCCATTGGGTGAACATAGAGCAGTGCTGTCACCCACACATAAGTTCATTAAGTGTCTAGTAGAAAATCCAGGGACATGCAACACAAGAGCATTCTGAGATTTAACTCGAGGTATCCTTGGCTTTTATGTGCATTTATTAACACCAATATGATAAATAATGCGCATTGTTAAATTATGATAAATTATAACTAAAATAGTTTTAAGAGTATAATGTGTACATCATGCTCATTAAAGGGTTAAAAACAATATGTTTTTGAGATGGTCTAGCACCGCTAGTATTTTCAATATATTCCTATGAGTAAATGAAGTTTTACATTTGAAATTACTACTTATGAAATCATTACTTATGAATCACTGATTTTGAACTTAAATGCCAATTTGTACATTGGTTTAAAATAAATATGTAATAAAATATCATCCTGTTCAATATGGTGATGGTTTTCAATGATGCTAATAGATTAGAAACAGTAAAAAGAAACTACTTTTGAGTACCCGGAAGTATCTGGATGGCACCACGGCCTTATCGTCCTGGCTGGCTCTTACCTGTCCATGTGCTGTCACACCACGCCTTACAAGCACAGGTCGGAATGAGTACAGGGAGATTCTGCCTGGAAATCATTTGATGACCTGGTAGCATCTCCTCTCTAACAGTTGAATGGACTCTGAAAATTGCTTTGATGTGAATTTTCAGCATTGATAGATAATAAACAGTGTATACTCAGCTTGTAAACATCCTACAAACCATACCTCTCCAGAAATATCTGAGAAGTCTTACTAAAGATGGGTACTGAATTCATGTGTTTTTAAAGTGAGAAGTGTGTATCAATTTGAGCTTATATTTTATAATGATTAAGGTGAAATTTCTCTAGTTCATCCTTGGAAAAAAAATGAGTTCATTTAACATTTGAAGTTCTTTCTTTCTATTTCTTTGATGATAATATTCACATTCTGAAGTGATTTCTACACGATGTTTAACATCAAACTATATTGCAGTAGATGAGAACATCATGCCAGAATGATTTAGAAGTCCATTTGTAGTTTTGTTTGCTTGCTTGCTTTTTGCTTTAACAAGTTACCCATGATACAGATTAGGAATTAGGGTCTATTTCAATTGTAATATTGTTTTTTGTGACTTAAGAATGGGTTAGCTTGTCTAAATTTCACATCAATCTCATTGGTCATTTTTAATCTCTTCTAGATTTTAATAACAAAGTGTCATAAACTTAATCTTTAAGTAAGCCAAAAAGTCGCTTGTATTTCTTTAAACCATTTTGTAAACACTGACAAATTTTCTTTTTGTAACATGTTAACTGAATCTTATTTTGAAAAATATACTCTCCGAGCATAATAGGTTTTCTGGGATGTTACTGTGCATTGATTTTAAACTGCTAACAATATGGTTTCAGATTAACAATATTTGAATCAATTGCAACTAAGATTCAAAATCTAAGGTGTTTTATTCTGCCAATTTAATGTCTGCCAACTAGAAAATTTTACTTTAATGATGATGAATGGGCAAGAATTGAACTATAAATTCTAACTAAATATTTTCTATTATATCCAGAATAAAGTGCAGTGTTTAGACTAAGGTTGAGAGCACATATTGATGGAGAAGATAACAAAATTCTCTTGTATAAAATGGAAATAGTCTGTCAAAATTTAAGTAAACTGTGTTGAATCTGTAAGGAGAAGAAAATTGGCTAGTCAGTTGTCAAGCTATGTAATAGATATGAATCTGCCTTAGAATAAATTTAATTGTTCATTTCTAAAAGTATGCTGTTAATAAAGTTCTATTTCTTGCCTTGTACTGATGCTTAAAACCAAAAGATATCTGAATAATCAGCATTCCTATTCAAAATACATGAAGAGGAAAATAATCTAGAATTTGATCACTTATTTTTAAATGCACTCATTGCTATTTTCAAAACTGCAAGTCAAAAATATTTCTGAATAAAGTGATAAAATAAAGACACTTCCAGTACATTCTCCTTTCTAAAACCAGATAACAAAAATAATGTAATTAAGCCCTAAGGTATAGGTTTTTTGAAGCAAAAGAGGTAAGACCCTGGGCGGACACGTATCTCTACAGGTCATTCTCCCTCACAAAAGCCTACAGAAGTTGATCAGTGGCTGAGTTCTTACATGGATAGCAGGTGAAACTGTCCTTCTAAGCCACCTCAGAAGTAAATCGTCCACGGAAATATAGAAAGAGAGTCCTATGCAAAAACAAAGCTTTAGTCAAATAGAATGAAGAAGAAGTATTTCAAAGCAAGGTTTTGCTAAGCGGAGTCCTCATGGCCTCTGAGCAACATGAAGGCCAGGGCGAACTCAGGAACTCAGCACAGCGCAGCTGCCTTTGGCGACATTAGGCGGGGGCGTCACCAGCACATGTCACTGCACCATCAGCTCCACGTGCCAAGTGGGATTTAGGGTGTTATTCCCCCCTGCGGGCCTGAGGGCGGGTTCTCCTTCTTGGGGACATTCTGGCGCCTGCTCTGACAGCCCCGCGCGCGCGTCGCTGACCCGCCACACGGCACACGGGGAACTGGTTCACGGGCCAGAAGGCGCGCAGCTCCCAGAAGCACCCCGTGGGCGCGGGCCGGTGTCTGAGCCCCCCAGCGGGGTCTCCACGGCCCCTGAGCACCCGCTGCTCCCCGGGTGCCGGCGCGCGCGTGTTGCGTCAGGAACTCGTCGTTCCCCCACCCGAGGAAGTTCCCTTTCCGTGGAAATGGAGTCTCCTCACGCCCCACGGCCTCCGGACCACCGTGGGACTCAGACATCCGCCTGCCTCTGGGACAGGTGGAGCCGCAGGAAGCGCAAACGCAAACTGTAGAAGATGACTAAGCGTGTCAGTAAATTCAGATGAGAGAAAAAGGACAATAGTATAATTCACACGGAAGTGAATTTTCTTTTCTAAGCGGCGTGTTTCGCCCCAGTCTGGACTCTGGACACTTGGCACAGCAGGAAGTGGTTTCAGGATCCCACCCTTCCCGTGATGAGTTACCTGGAACATGGCCTCAAAGCGGACATTAGGTGACAGAACAGAGGGACCAGAACTAGAGGAAACGATCAAAGGCGTTGCAATGTGGCCACGTGCACACGGACCCGCTCTGGAGACAGCCCCGGGGATCCTAAGTCACCGAGGCCGCGAGGACGCGTCACTTTATGGGTGATTTTCTGTGGGTGCGCGGGGCTGCTGGGAGACGGTGTCGTTAGAATTTGCTCCCAGATTTTAGGAGGAGACGACGTGCGACAGCAGAGACCCGTGCGTGCGCTTCAGCACCAGAGCAGGAGACCCCCAAAGAGGCAGGAGTGGTTCATCAGAAGGATTGCAGCACAAGGGGTATTTCTTGGGGCTTCATTGGGCAGGGGGGCCCTGGACTAAAACACCGAGACTCTCCACTGCGTCAGCTGGTGATCGAAATGGTTCCAGCCACGTCACAGGTCCCGGCCTGGGAGGCAAGGCCTGCGGTCCTGGTCTCCAGAGTGTCCGGAACTGACGTCACAGTCATGATCCAGGGAAGAAGTAAGCACTTGGCATCCTGGACATCGTGTCTTATGATAATATCACAAGAAAATTCGAAGTTTTCTCTCAGATTCCAGATTGAAACAGTGAAAACAAACAAACAAACAACTATCCAAAGAGTTCACAGTTTGGGCACGCAGCTAGAATGAATTCAGCTCCCAATCCCAGAGCACAGTAACAAACGCAGTTGCGGAGTTTCTCCCTGACCCTCTGGGGCTTTACGGTCCAAGTTTCACCCAGATCGCGAACCAACAACCGCCTACTGGACAGGTGTGTCTGAACACTGTCCAGGTCGCTCATGCACTGGATTGCCACATTAGGTGACCCAGTGAGAGAGTCACTGAGGAGAGCTAAATCAGTGTGGTCTCTGTATGCAAAGCAAAATGAGAGTCCAGTACAAGGCTTTGGAAAAGAGGAAAAGTCTTAGCAAAAAAAGCTTTCATCTATTTTGGGACAAACAGCTGCCTCCTCAGTGTCACAGCAAGAGGGGAGTAGAGGACCCCGTCTGGAGAGGCAGGCTCTGTCCCCACTCACGCGTGCCACTCTCGTGTCTGCAGAGAACAGTACAGCCAGCTATGATCTTAAACCGTGCCGCTTATGAAAGTGACTTCTTACTGAGGGAGGTGACTGTCACTGTGTAAAAACAGCTTGTTTGAGTCCATCGAATATTTTACATGGAATTAGTAGAGTGGATTAAAATTAAAAAGAATAAGTTGAAATGCAATCACTATGACACATTTGATATTTTGAAGACTTCTTGGGGATAGTAGAGATAACCTATATTTTTAATTGTGATTATAAAGAGTTTGCTCCCCTAGGCGATGAAAACAATTCCTACTGTATTTCACAAAAATAATTTTGAACTCTTGAATTTAAAGTATTACCATGCATATGTTAATTTGGTTCCAGAACTAAATAGTGACGACTAATCAATAAAAAATAAATGAATATTGATATTGTAAGACTCTTGCAATACGTTATTTATAGCACTCTTAAGACAAGCTAGATATTGCATTTAAGGAATCAATAAGGTGATATGGAAATTAAGGCTAATAACTTGTACTTTAAATTCTTAGTGTGATGAATAGTTGTTAAATATTTATTCCTTGATGATTTACTTCCTTGATTAGTTTCCAAAACTTATATTGCTTTAAAAAATGAGCAATCTGGAATCATTGATTTTCTTTCCATTGGGTTACACGGGCATTCCCTAATGCTAGGCAAGCAAAAAAGACAAAGAGATCATCAAGAAGAAAAAAATAGAAGGAAGCTGAATGTTTAGTTCATTTGTGTCATACATTTTGAGGTGGTATAGGATAAAAGAACAAGGGAGGAAAATGCTGGTGGGCTTTGTTTTAAACATTCAATTATTTACATTTAACATCATATACCACGCTTTCTGGCTTAATTGTACATTTGTACATATATAACTTTCTTCCATGCCTTGGCTAACTTTCGTCTTTTTTCCATTGCCTTTCACATTAAAACATCTTCAAGATTGAATATTTAGTGAGGCTGGAGATCCCCAGCAGCCTGGTTGCAATTTTTAATCGAAAATGCTCCACTTCCAGATAGAAACACAAGAAATGATGGAAAACTAAAACCCTAAATATTTTGAATGTATACTCGCAGATGCTCTCTAAAGAAAGAAACTAATTTAAAAAAAATACTACACAAATAAAAAAAGTCATGAAAAGCCTATGTGGAAAGGAAGTTTCATGTGGTGATTTGTAAGGTACTGGGTCCAGTACAGGACTTCGTGTGTTATGATAACATCACAAGAAAATTCAAAGTTTCCTCTCATATTCCAGATTGAAACAGTGGGAAAAAAAAAAAAAAACTATCCAAAGAGATTAGGTTTTCACATCTCCAGGGGAAGAGGCCTAGCTTGAGCTCACATGAATTCTGGGAGCTGGAACTGACCCCAGAGGCGTTCTCTGTGCAGGAGGAGAGGGGGAGCCGGAGCGCTCTCCTAAATAGTAGGCTTCCTCCTGCTGTCCTGCTGTGATACTGGAGTCATCACTTCACAGGGGGCTGGTAAACGTCCCAGCACTTCTGTACGTCCCAATACACACATATATCAAATCTTCATGTTATACTTCTAAAAGCAATACAGTGTATCTCAATACAAATACTGGTGACAGAACAGAAAAAAATGGGATTACAATTTAGCAGCATCAAAGGAGTTTTAGCCTCTGTAAATGGAGTTGTACTTTACTCTGCAGGAAAGGGGGATTTTAAATGGTAGGGGGGTCAGTCTGTCGACACATGCTAAGATTTCCCTGGTGCAATACAGACAGAGGAATTGGAGAGACAACAGAGTGGAGAACTGGAGACTAGTAACATGTCGCACACTATTCCTGGGAAGTGCAGAAGCCGTGAACCAGGGCACGGTTTGTTGATAAAGGAGAAGAAGGACTTATTTATTTTTAGTAAGAACCATTTGGTGAAGAAGAAAGCTTGGACTTTGAATCAGACTGTGTAACTTGAATTCAAACCTACTACTTACTACCAGTAAGGTTTTTGAAAGCTAATTACACATTTAACTGTTAATTTTTCATTTGTATAATACAGACATTTATTTTTTTCTAATAGTTGTTCACATCCTTTCTGGATGTGTGCCTTTCCATATTTCTAAATATAAAAATAATTATATGAGAGGGAATGGGTGAAGCATTGAAACTAGGCAAGTTTGATCCCATAACTCATTTTTCAACTAAAATAAGTTATATATATATAATGGTTAAACAGAATTGCAGAATTTATGAGGAATAATTTCTTGTCAGCTAAGAGATCATCAAATGTCTCAGACAACATGGATGCTTTTTTCATCTCTTCCAAGACATAGCACTGTGTGGATTTCCTGGCCACTTATGTGGTCTCTCAAGTGATACCTTTTTTTTTGCTCCTTTTTCCTCTTTTCCTTTGGCATAAAAAAAAATTACTGAATAAATGATTTTGAAGAGCTCTTGGCACTTGATCCTCTCTCATCTCTACCTACAGACAATCCTTAGTAATGTCATTTAGGAACATGGCTTTTATAAGCCAGTTTATGCCAACCCAAGTTACTGTTACCTTTTGATTTCAGCACATGTCTCTGTCTTGCCACAGCCAGAAATCTCTGTCTATTCAACACCCCCACTTGGCCACATAATATAAATTTCAATGAAACTTCGGATCTTTCTCCGGCAAAACTACTGAGTCTATACTCTCTTGTACACGGTTTAATAGCAACCCCTCTTGAGATCTAAAACCTGGATGTATTCACGGCTCTTGTCTTTTCCTCCAGTGAACCCATGGTGACAGTGTAGGGTCTGATTTAAAATACATCCAATGTGTGACCATGTTTCCCAAACTTTTCTGCTATAACCATTGCCCTGCATTGTGCTGTACGCATACTAACCGGTCTCCTGGTTTCATATCCACCCCCGCTTAGTTTATTATCAACACAGCAGCCAGAGAAATCCATCATTCATTTAGAGAATATTTACTGTGTGGCAGCTGTTTGAAAAGCTCAAGTAAGTCCTGTAACTCATCTGCCGAAATCCCAGCAATGACTCTGCTTTTCCTCGTCATAGAGGATGAAGCTGTACGGCCACCTCCAGCTTGGGTGACCGCGTGAGCTGGTTGTGTTGGAGTCACAGTAGACCGCCGATATCCTGTACAGTTATCTGAGTGCTTCCTCAGACATGTCCTGCTTTGACACGCTGCCCCTCTCACCATCGCCCTGGCCCACTCTGCTCCAGCGACACACACGACATTCGTCCTCCCTGGAGATTCTGCTTAGCAAGTCTCCCTTCAAATCTACGAGGCCAGTCCCCTCGTCACCATCAAGTCTTTGTTCAAATACTACCTGTCCCTGAGCCTAGCCTGACCACCCCATGTAAATGGTAAGCCTATGCTCTTAACTTGTTCAACACGTGGTATTAAATACATGTTTTCCCAGCAGTTGTCACCTCCCACTCTACTCCATCACTTCTTTACTTGCTATGTGCTCGTCCGTTGTTTATATCTCCCGTTAGATTATAATCTTCAGGAGAGTCATTATCTATTTTTCTTTATTGATATAACCCAGACATATAGAAAAAAATGTTTGCCAATTATTAAATATATAAATACACAAATACATTAAAAATAACATTGAAATGTTACATACCCAGTTTGCAGGATGATCGTTGTCAATTTGCTGGCTAGTGACCTCGTTCATCTATAATGAGATAAAAATAAAAGATACCAGATTAATACAGAAAACATTAAATAAGAGGAGACTGAGAGAAGGATTGTGCTGAGTAGAAACATGGCAAATAGGGAAGGCGTTCCTCTGTGTTCTCTGACACGCCAAGGAGAACGGAAGGTCTTTGAGAGCTAAACCCTATAATGGAAGGAAGGCGAATCTGAGCAGACAGCTGTGCTCTGAACTTGTTCCTGGAGAATAAGTAACAAAAATGTGCCCCTTCCTCGATGACCTGCTGAGGTTTTAACAATACTACACGCATGGTTCTCGCAGAGTAAATGTCAAATAAGAACTAGCTATTCGTACATTCCTGTAATGTCGGTTATTGTGGCCTGGGATTCAGGGAGTGCAGGGATTCTAAGGTGACGTGATGGTTTCTGGCTGTCTGCTGGGATGTTATGACTTGTATGCTGTTGTTCAACAGTTCTGTTTCTATACCATGTGTAAATGTTCTGGGGTGGACATCTGAAAGATAAGGACCCTCAAAAACACACTTCACACAGGTGTGTGCTCTTAGGGCACAGCCCCCAAACAAGTAAATATGGAAAAGAAACGGCAAGCCCAATGGCCCGGGCCAGCGAGGGCTCAGCACACTGGCGATGACACGCTGTTAGCAGCTATGTGCGCCCAGAGTCAGTGCCGTGGGTTAAACCGTTACCGACAGGAAAAGGAGCTCCGTGAATTTACCAGGCAGGGCACCCCAGAGACACGGAACTGACTTGGACACCAGAAGGGTGAGGAAACAGGTTGTCACAGAAAAAGAAGTTCAAGGGGACGTACACAGAAAGTCTTCGTCTGGTCAAAACTATCTTACACAATGAGCCCAAACTCTGGGCAAAAGTGTTATTTCCTTCCTGGAGCTGAAGAAATGAACACAGATCTGACTCTTCTAAGAGGAAGAGATTATGCCTAACCTTTTGTACCTCTTCCAAAGCCACACTACGCCCAAGAACATTTGGTGAAAATGTCACTAATTCCCTGAACCCTTCGGTCATGCCCAGGACACGGTGCTGACTCAGCGCGGAAGGAGACACAGTAATTAGTCATGAGACATGTAAACGATTACACTACCAATGTGTAAATCAACTACAAACAAATTCAAAGTCCTGTGTATTCACAAAAAGTTAAGTACAGTGGTACCTCAGTTTTTGAACATCTCTATTGACGAACATTTTGGTTTATGAATGCCGTAAACCGGAAGTAAATGCTTCGGTTTTCAAACACAACTCAGAAGTAGAATATGTCACACAGCTTCCCCTGAGTGCAACATCCTGAGGCCTCGCTGTCAGCTGTTTTCGAATGTTTCAGAACTCGTGGATTACGTTCGAAAACCGAGGTATCACTGTATCTGGATATCTAAAAATCCCATACATCCTGTGATGACTGCATGCTTCAGATATCAATAAATTATCCGTTGTCTTTTGTTACTTACCTTGTCTTATACATATCATTTAAACACAGTCAAGTAAATAATATTAAACAAAAGTGACACAAATTCTGGAAGAACATTAATAGTCTCAATTTGGCTCTCCTATTATCAGCGACTGGCTGGACGTGCCTCGTATAAATTCATGTGCACAGCCGAGCTCTTTACAAATTCTTTGAGGAAAAGCATTACCTCGGTACCTACACAGATAAACTTGTACTTTGCTGGTTCCAAACAAATATATGTGATAGCACCCAAAAACGTATACTGTGCAGTCACTCCTGTAGAAAATGTTTGAGAACTAATTAAAAAGTTAACTAGTGCAGCTGAATAGATTAATTTATCATGAAAAACCTTCGAAGCTCTGCATTAATGACATATTAAATTATATGATATATCCTGAAGTTTAAATGGTTCATAAGTAGATTATTACAAGGAAGAAATCCATTAATATGAATATGGGTAATAAGGTCATTACCAGAGCTGAAAAGAACTGAAATTACATGATTGAAGCACTCATTAATACACTAAATAGTACAATATTAAAGGGATTATGGAGCATTTCTGAAAGGTACATTCCATTTTAAGGAAATATCCTATGAGGAAATCTAGTAACTTTAGGCAATTCTCTAAAAATGGTTGAGATACCAAGATTAAATAGCACAGGTTTCTCCCACAGAAAATAATTTACATCCCACTCTTCTATTCGAGTTAAACGGAGAGAAAACACAGTCATGTGGACAGACCAGTGACCTGGAAGTCAGGTGGGAGAACACGAGTGCTCAACACCAAGGTCTACCTCCACCACCTGTCCCACGCTGCCTCATCCTCCATGCTGAGCTTTGATGCATGGGGAGCATATGCATATTCTAAGTGCTTGGAAGCTTTCAAAATGATGCGGGTGCATAGGAGAAAGGGCCTGGAGTTTCCAACAGCAGCACCCAGAACTGCCGTTTTACATGACATTACTCACACGTAGCAATCAACCATCACTAACATTTGGAAAGAACAGTGATTATAAAATAATGCATGGCACTGTGAAATTAATCTACAAACACAAGTTGAATTTGTCAGGGTTCTCCAGAGAAAGAGAAGCAATAGGATGTGGGTATAAATAAAGATTTATTTTAAGGAACTGACTCCCCTGATTATGGAAGCTGGAAAGACCAAAATCTGCCATTTGGGTCAAAGGCCATAAAGCTGGCGACTCAGGATGGAGCCGTGTTGCAGCTCAACCTGAGGTCCCTGCGGGCAGGATTCCCTCATGCTCAGGCCTGGGGAGGCGGTCCTTTGTCTAGGCAAGAGGTCAGCTGACGCCATGAGACCTACGCATAGGGAGGGCACTCAGCTTTACGCAGGGTCCACAGATTTACATATTTAAATTTCAAACTCCACCAAAAATACCTTAACACACAACATCTAAAGTACTGTTTGACCACATATCTGAGCACTGTGGCCCAGCCAACTTGACACAAAAGAGTAACTGTCACGTAAGTTAAATGTGATTATTATGAATCCAACATACTAATTCTCCATTTTAGTCAAACAGCTGTCTTGAAATTAATAAAAAGGAAAGCAGTGACCACGTAAAGAGTTGGAGGTTCCCAGAGGAGGTTTACAGTCCTTTTTCCTCATCAGTTTGAAGTTCATAGAAAGGCCTTCACATATGTACATCTCCACTTTTCCCAAGTTTTCACTTAAAAAAAAAAAGAACCATGTTAAGAAATGTTGTTTGTTAGTTCACGTTTAAATATAGTGATGTGAAATAGCATACTAGGTTGTCCTGTTGGCAAATCCACACAATGGGCAGATGGTTTGTCACCATCTGCCACAGGAAGTACCGGCCGGTGACAGGTACACATGCGCTGTCTGTGAGGGAGTATTTCTACCGCCTGGCCACAACACAGCCCAAATCCTGTCAGCATCTGGGACAACATCTACCTGCAGCAACACGTCAACACCTGTATTTTTGCAGGAAGATACATTGCATCTCATGCCTTCCCAAAGGCTAAGTCATGTGAACGGAAAGTGGGATTTCTAATGCGACTTCCGGGGGTTACTCTCTACATGGATGCATTTTGCAGAAAACGTAAAATCGCATTCAGTACCTATTTTGCTTTCCTAGCATATCTTCCCAACAATTAACTTGGAAAGAGTAATTTCTCTTTGAAATAGCTTGTAAATGCAGAACCAGTGCATACCGGCATGGTGATCTATCTAAATATTATGCTATGGATAGAAGAAATTAAGTAAATCATGAAATTTCATAATTTAAACGTTGAAAAAGATGCACATGATTTCGTGCTTATTCTAAAGAGAAATACAATGCATTATGCTTAATGAATTATTTTCTTTGATAAATGCTTATTTGTGCGAGTTTTACAACTCAGTAAATTGAATTCATTTAAGCAATACACCGAGAATCTTTGTTTTGTTTTGACATAGTGCTCTCCTCTAGGTTGAATACTGTCATGTGAACATTCAGTTGTTTTGTCTCTATTCTCCCTCTGTATCCGTCTTCCCTGAGTCCTGAGCAGTGAATCAGTGGGGAGGTGCATGCAACCCAGTGCTGGAAACAGAGCGAGTGGCTGGCTAAGCAGTGACTACAAACATCACTGACTCGCTCTTCTCTCTGCTCCTCACGAATTCTGGGAGATTTTTCTTTAACTCCTGTTTCCTTTGCTGGTTTCTCAGGGTTACAGAATTGACTGCTTGACATCTGGCGTGCAGCAGAGGCCACTCTCCGTGCTCAAATCCATGTTCCTCACAGAAGGGAATCTACCCCCTAAATCTCTTAGAAAATTTACAATGACTTTTTAATGTGAGAATTGTTGGAAACTTGATGTAGCATGGGAAATCACCCTTTAATAAGTTCTAATTCATGCTGTTTAAACTGTTTTCATAATCTCCTAACCTTAGCCTGCCTCTGCTTTTGTACAGATTCTGTTCATATTCCAATAATACAATTTCAGACACATGAGAGAAAGCCCATATGCTAGCTCATGCATACCTTTCATGGTCTAAACTGCTGGATACTAGAAAAAATAACCTCAGGCACAAGTGAATGCTATGATCAAATAATTCAGGTATAATTACACTCAATTATACCTTTCTCTGAAACAAGGTGAAGTACTCCTCTTGACACATATACAGACGGTGCCAAAAAAATGTATACACATTTTAAGAAAGGAAAAAAACTGTATTATAATTACGCTGATGGGAACCACTGTGAGCACCTCTTGTCATTGCAGAAGTCAAATGTGACTTGTATTCATCTTTTGTTATCGTTATACATTGAGTATTACAAGTTTGATACAGTTGTTTTCATTTATTAAAATGTGTATGCGTTTTTTGGCACCGTGTGTGTGTGTGTGTGTGTGGGTGTGCGTGTGTGTGTGTGCGCACAGCCTTTGGACCATCATGTGGAAATAATGTCACATTAATGACAGTGCAGTGGGTTGTATTATTGCCCCCACGTAGTCATTCATAGTTTCTACCACAGACTGAGCTTCCCGTCTGTCATCATGGGACACAGCTCCCTCCAGTGAAGAGCAAGCCCCCCTTGTGCATTAATGGGGTCCTGGCCATGTGACTCAAGTGACCAGTGGCCGGGGAACAGAGGTGACACTGACAGCAGCTCGTAGAGCCAGGCATGCTGCGGTGCGTTGTCAGGCTTTTCCACCTCCTTCCACTTATAACTGCTCCTGCTCTAGTCAGGTTCTCTGAGGAAGGAGATGCATGCCTCAGCTGAACACAGCAGAAGGGACCTGCAGCTTATTCTTGCTGCCAAGAGATAACATAAGTTGAAAATGTCACTATTTTTGTAAAGGCCCTGAAATGTTTGAGGTTTGTTAATTGTCCTTCCCTGGGGAAGATTACAAATGCACTTAACTCTTTTATAGCCCAAATGCCTTACAAGGACCACGACCATTTCTCGTATGCAGCAGTAGGCCATAATCCACTAACAGTAGGATAATGCTGGGATTTTTTTTACCATTTATTCATAAATGTTTTCCAAAATGAAAATAGGTTTACCAAATGGTTATTTGAATAGAGGGCAAAATCAACTGGAATATTGGTATTGATACACAGGCTCAGAAGCATTGCAGATCCATTTAAATGTTTAAAGCTAGTATCATAGAGATGTGCTATGTCTGAAACAAAAGCCATAAAGAGAAACAACCTCCCCTAAACGTCTCACCTGTGCTCAGGGTGGCCCCAGAGGACACCTGCCGGCATCACACTACCCACCTCTGTCCTGCAGCTGCACTAACTGTGTGGCCCTGCCCAGGCCAACCCCTGTCATTTTAAGAACTCTCACATGAAATGCCCTTTTCTTGAGGGGGAGAAGAAAAATACAGATCAATTCCATTCATTTTTAAATTTGTGACCATCCAAACATTGGGGGAATTTTGTTTTGGTGGATTTCAGCTTCCTGTTATTTTATTTGCCTTCATGTTGGAGGCATATTTATGGTTTACTAGCACTAATTAAATCTGCATTGTACATGGTCACATTTTCTTGCTTTAGTAATATGTAACTCATAGACTCAAAATGATCAGTAAATAAATGAATACAGTACTTAGCCACATGTTAGACCATCAGGAAGAAGGTTAACATTCAATTCAGTGAATGAAACCGATTGTTAATTCTCTTTAGATGTTATAATGACATATATGTGGCCGTGTGTGTATGTGTGTGTGTGTGTGTGTGTGTGTGTGTTTTGGTTTGTTTTTAAAGGAAACTTTGGGATTATTTTTAGTTCTTACATTTAGCAGCACCTGAATCCTCTAGCTGCCTGCTGAAACACCAGTTCTTGGGCCCCATCCATGTTATTTGTTTTAGTAGAACTGGGATGAGGTTCAAGAATTTGCATTCCTTGTGTGCCCCCGGTTGATGTCAATGCAACTGGTTCAAGAACTCCAAAGCCTCTCAAGTTCAAAACTGTTCTGTTTTTTAAAATATATTTTACTGTAGAAAAAAAGCGGCCTAAAAAGGGCTAATATGTCTGAATTACATTCTTTGCAAACTACAAACTAAATCTCCTAATAGAAAATGTTACGCTTTATCCTCTACGCAGTTCTAATGCCTAGTTAAAGTGATATACTAGTTAAATGATGTACTAGTTAATGTACTAGTTAAAGTGACCTCTATAGTGAATGTAATCCCTCCCAAAATTCCAATAGCATCTTCACAGAATAATTAAAAAAAACAACAATCTGAAAATTTATATGGAACCACAAAAGATCCAGAACAGCCAAAGCAGTCTTGAGAAAGAAGAACAATGCTTGACTCCTCACACTTCCTAATTTCACACTGTATTACAAAGCTCTCGTCATCAAAACAGCACGGCACTGGCCCAGAGACTGACACAAAGGTCAGTGGGACAGGTCAGTCCAGACCTTACCTCACATGTATATGGTCAGTGAATTTAGGACAAAAGAGCTCAAGTGTACAATGTGGAAAGGAGTCTCTTCAATAAGTGATGCTGGGAAAACTGAAGAGCCACATGCAGAAAAATGAAGCGGGACCCCTACCCTACACCGTACACAAAAATGAAGTCAAAATCAATTAGAGACTTGAGCGGATGACATGAAACCATAAACCTCCTAGAAGGAAACGTGGCATGGTGAGCTCCTTCACACTGGTCTTGGCAATGATTTTTTTTTTGGAATTGACACCAAGATCAAAGGCAACAAAAGCAAAAATAAACAAGTGGGATGACACCGCAAGTGTCAGGTATGTGTTCTCCTTCATCCCATTAACCATGCACAAGACCCGCAGGTATGTTTGTGAGGCTCGTTTCCTCCTTTCTTCTTTTTATCTCCTCTCAGAGACTGCCAGGTTATTGACTATGAGTTCTCTAATAAAGATCAAAGTGCCATCAGACTCTCCACATTCTGATATATTTGTACTACATATAAGCCTTGATGTACTTCTTGTCAGCTTCTTTTGTGAAGCTGGTTTCCTGCAAATGACGGTTCACGACAGTGTCCGCACCAGTGAGTACCATGCTTTTGGTACTGTTGCCCTCGGGACCTTCAGCAGAGTCATTTCCACCAATGCCACCCTCTGTCTTACTGACCATCTTCCCCTCCACCTCCGGGCACAGCCTGTCCTGATATCCCGGGTCTTGTAGATGCTCGGAAACATGTCATCGTGGCTGATGAGGTCCCGGCAGATGATCAGGATGGAGGCTGGAAGGAGACCAGGGCGGTGCTGGCTCAGCAGGGCTGGGGGGAGGGGGCAGCGGATGGAAAAGCCATATATACATATTCTGTATTACCAAGAACACTGTCACCTCCAAGATCACTGTCTAAACACTTAACTATTGACCACCTTCTTCCATTTTTCAAAATTACTCATTCTAGTATTGTCACTTAGATATTGTTCTACAGCTACTTTAGGTCATCACATTTATCGATACTGTCACCTTTTACACTTCACCATATCACCTATCGTCACCTCTCTGATATTCCTGCCCCAAATACCTAACTTGAGTCTAATCGTGAGGAAACATCAGACAAGCGGAAACTGAGGGGCAGCCCAGAACACATCAACGGCATCAAAACCGTGAAGAGACTGAGGAGCTATCAGAATCAATGAGGGTAAAGAAAAATGATTAAACGCCATGTAAAGTCCCGGGCTGAAGGCAGGGCCACATTTTTGTCGTCTTTTGCTATAAGTGACAGCAGTGGATCAATGGGCAAGATTTGAATAAGGTCATTAAATTAGGTATCATTATTGTATCAATGCTCATTTCCTAACTTGTACAATTGCATTGTGGTTAAGAGAACTTTATTTTTCCCGTGTCTTACCCATAACGAAGAAAAAGTGTCAATATTTTGTAACAGACTTGGAATGCTTTAATAACAGAAACCTCAAAAACTTGTTTGCTGCAGTGTGGTCGCTATCCTGATTCTGCCCAAGAAGGACACATACAGAAATCACCATTATAAATTCCCTGTGGTTCATTTTAAAGTAATTTACCGAACGTTCCAAACATATGGTTGTAAATATGCATATTTTGTATAGAAAATTGCTTGAAACATTTCCATGTTCTTTGAATAACCATTATGTTTATATGCATACACCAGGAAAGGTCTAATTGCTATGTGCATGGACTATTTACAGCTAAGTGGTCTATGAAGAAATGAGAACCCATAAAAATGCTGTTGGGTACAAACCAGTCTGTCTGGCTCATTTCAATTGGGGAGAATATAGAAACACAGTCATATAAACGTTTCTCCCAAATAAGAACAAAGGTTATAGAAGTAATCTGTCAACTAAATGCTTTAACAAACTTTTCTATTGAGCGTTTCATTGTCGCAGAAAACTGGGTTTCCTGTTTCCAACAGGTCTATCACTGCAAAGCTATATATGCATTTTTTAAATCACCAGGTCTTTGATTCTGTAGAACACACTTGTCGTCACTTTACCTGATGCTGTTGGAGTAACGAAACATCTAACACTTGGCGGCCACCAGCGAGTGACACTGGTGTTGTTTAGAAGGCGGATTAGATCTTTCCTCTCACACAAACACTTGTTAGCTTCCAAGTAGGTGGAACCTCAAAGCCGTCATAGTTCTTGGAATACACGACACTTAGTTCTCTGAAATGTAACAGTAAATTTTCTGAGGTGAAATTAAATAAAACTCTTCTATTCACATACCTCAAGATTCTCTGCTTTTCAACTCTGCTACTCCAAAAACACACCCCTTAGGAAATGTATTCACATGCAGACATTAAAGGATTTTATTTGTTCAGCCAACGTTATATGTGTAACTTTCTCTTACAGCATATATTCGTGGATTCTTGTGGATCATTTATATCCCTTCTGAATCACTCAATATAAGAGTTCTAAATTATGCATATTTTAAGTTGCTCTTCATGTCATATATGTTTTAGTTTTTAAATCCTCACGAACCTTCTCATTGCAAATGAATATTGAAAATTCATTTTAGTCATGCTGTTGTATACATATCCTCAGAGATATGCATCAGTTGTCATATCACCGTCTGTATTCTGTAATGTGTCCAGAAGGATCTTAGTTGGGAAAACTGAAATCATAAACTCAGAGCGTGTGGAAACATACTCTCTAGCATCAAACACTCCCACATTGTAGTTGTTACTGGAAGCCGCTAGAGAGGTCTAACGAGGGACTGCTCTACTCTGAATTCAGTATTAAATAAAACACTTGCGCTTTTGTGTAGAAAAAACAACAGGAGATGAGAACACAGGGCTAGAAAGGGAACTAATAGACTCTTGAAGATATGTAGGTCAGAGACGATGGACTAGGGTAGTGATTTTGAAGGTGGGTTGAAATGAATGGAGGTAGGCTGTGTTTTGGAAGTAGATCGATTAGGATTTATGGACTAGATGTTGACTGTGAAAGAAAGAGTCAGAAGTTAGTTTATTATTTTGCCCTGAGAAACAGAGTGCTATTTACGAGTCTAAAACACACTGGAAAAGAGCAATTGAGGTGAGAATAAATGGCTTAGATTTTGACGTATCTTTGATATGTTTATAACATCCAGATGAAGTTGTTAAGTAGACGTTTGTGTATAAGAATATAAGGTATAGGACAGAGATACGGCAATAAAGTATACATTTTGAATAGAACACGTAATTTCAACAGAAGTAGTTGACATCACTTAACAAGAGAGGAATGTGCGCACACCAAGATTTAGATGTCTGGATGTTAACTCATTTTCAGAAATCTCCATCACATGCGATGCCACAAAAGCTTCTATTTACAATGGATCACTGGATGATTTTAATTATTTTAAGTATAAAAACTTAAAAAAATAAATGTCCATAGAAAAATTGCTTCCGTTTTGAGATTAGCCATAAGAAGAAATAAATAACGGATGGTTTGCAAACCTGTTCCTTCTTGCTTTCCTTAGAAGCATCCCTTTGCATTATTCACTATTTTAGCAGCTCAGGATTGGCTTGCTTGTGTGTGTGTGTGTGTGTGTCTGTGTGTGTGTGTGTGTGTGTGTGTGGTGTGTGTGTGTGCAGTTTTCTCCTAGGGTCCAAACTCCACGTAGATTTTTCTTTTTAGTATTTCTCTAGACATCCTCTTTCCATTATTATCAGACACACAGCTTCTCACCTGGACTAATGTAGACATTGCAATGTGTGCTCATTTCACATTTCCTGTCTGTCTTCCTTAATCTACTCTAAAATCAGCATCCAATTTAAATTCCTAAAAAAATCTAATGAAAAGATGCTTCTGAATTAAAATAATAACACAAGCTAACAAAAAAAAAAAAACCTCTAAATCTCCCCACATTTCCTCGATAATTAAGTACATTTATCACACTCTCACAACTGATGCTTCCCTCTCAAATTCTTACCGTGCATTCAATATTTGCTCCCAAGGCCTTTTTTATTTTCAGAATGGTTTCTTGAACACCCATATTATTTAGCTTTCAATAATAGTATTGATAATGGCTAATCTATTTTTGCGAGAGAGCTTTCTAGCTACCAGGCATCCTCTAATAATTCTCCAAAAAGATTATGAAGCAAAATTAGGATAACTTTCAAAATATTAATGTTCTACAGCTAATGAGGGACAACAGAGGTCGGACAATCAGGTTCACGAACTCGTCCTAGAAAAACTGCTACACACCTCATTGCTGAGTTTCATTACAGTCACCTTCCATGGGAAGCTATGCACCGACACCAGCACCTAGTCCACCCTTCAAAGCAATTTTGGAACTCTTTCTGGAATGGCCATCAGAGCTGTCGTCGTATTACCCTTGATGTCCTGAATGTCATCAAAATGTCTGCCTTTCAATATTTCCTTTGTCTTTGGGTAAAGAAAGAAGTCATTAGGGGCCAGATCAGGTGAGTAGGGAGGGTGTTCCAATACAGTTATTTGTTTACTGGCTAAAAACTCCCTCACAGACAGTGCTGTGTGAGCTGGTGCATTGTCGTGATGCAAGAGCCATGAATTGTTGGCAAAAATTTCAGGTCATCTAACTTTTTCATGCAGCTTTTTCAACACTTCCAAATATTAAACTTGGTTAACTGTTTTTTCCAGTTGGTACAAATTCATAATGAATAATCCCACTGATATCAAAAAAAAAAAGGTTAGCAACATCATTGCAACAAGTTCACGAACTTAATTGTCAGACCTGTATCTTATTTGTAGTCTTTTATTTACATGGATTAGTGTCTGTATTTCTCCCTCCCTCCGTGTGACTGTCAGTTAGGCGAGGGGAGACTGCCCATCTTCAAATCCCACACATCTGGATAGTTACCGACTTGATTAGACGAACACAGCTGTGTAAATAACTTGAATACAAGTGAGATAAAACCTCATGCTTACATGTTTACATCAACATTCATAATTGGAATTAATTGTGTTAATTAAACACTACTCTGTAATGCAAAAGAGTATTTCTACCAGTGTCAGCTGATTATCTTGATTTTGTTCTTTACAGCAAAATACTCATTAAAATCTGAATTTTCCAAAATGCATCTATTTATAACAGATATGAATTAATGTTCTACTTCATCACAATCATTGTGAATATATAAGCATGCCAACAAACGTATACAATAATATACTGAACTGTTATTATAATAATGAGCAAAGTAATTAACTCTATTCAACCAATTACTAAATCACAACATAGACATTTAACCAAAATGATTCCTTTGCTGAGACTCATGATGAATAATATTTCACTTCATTCTTTAAACCAGTCATTTTTGAGGAAAGGGTGAAAATTACTTATCACCTGTGTACCTGCAATGATGACAGTACACAATTCCAAATTAAAGACTCAGACCGACCATTACTTTTGACTGCTTTGACCTGAATATATTACGTAAAACAGCCCCTGCAGCGATGGGGACACAGGCCCGGCAGTCACATCAGAGGCATTCAGACAAGAAGGAACACTATTGAGGAGGCCTCTTACGTTTTCCTGTAGAATGCTCTCAGAATTTGAGTAGAAAGGATCTGAACTTGAAGATGCCACGGGAAGGCATTAAGTCTGCCGACAGTTCCAAAAGAGCCTGATTTCCCAGATTCCCAGCTTTTTCCTCAGATTTATCTGGTGACAAAAATGTCACCTGTGGCATTCCACAAGGGTGGCAGACTTGAATATACTGTCAGGAGTTTCCAGAACCGATGTGCCTGTCGGAGTGCATCCAGTTCTCCACACTGCACACCTCCGGTCTCTTCCTCTCCCGGCCATCCCCAGCTCCTTATCATCTGGTTCACACGTTTAAAATGAGATGTCTCTAACCACTGCAATTTCTTATCTTCCTTAATCATAAAGTGGCACTCACCCGTGGCTTTACTAGGACATTCACATCCTGGCAACTCTACACACATGACTCCCTCGCACCAATAAATATTTTGGGGGAGTCAGCTGGGCATTTTTTATATATCAATTTCCTTTTGGAAATTATGTCAGCATATTACACATAATGGGATGTTTTACAGCAAATACAGCTTTTTTTGCTTTTCAATAAACTAGCATTTAGGGCATTTTGACTCTATAATGCTTATATTTCTTGCAGTACACAAATTAACATCCTGTAAAACAGTGTTCTGTTAAACGCAAGTTGCCCCCGTAACTCTAATCTTTTCTTAAAAGAATGTTAGATTTTTTTTGTAGGTCCACATCTCCCAGAATAAAAACTGTACTTCTGAGCTTCAATTCCTCATGAGTTCGGCTATCTACTCGGCTATCTAATTTCTGTCGACTGCTAGGGAAAATCACATAAGTACTTAAAATTGATAGTTGTGTGTTCGTGGTTAGCTCATAACACAATAAAATTTTGAAACTATTACTAATTTTAAAATGGTTTGTAAAAGACAATAGTACTTATACTTATTTTGTTCCATATGTGATATTTTTTAAAAATTTAACTCCACATTTTTATATCTAATATGTATTATTTTTGTAGAAGTTCAATGCATTAGGAATGTTTGTGTGATTTATGAGAATGTTTTTCTACATTTTACCAACAGACTACAACCTGCAATTTTCTTTCTAACTTGAAACATGTCTTCATGGTTCAACATAAGACCAGTATTTGGAACTATCTTATTCAGGTAAAATTTTGACATAATTTATTAATTCAAACACATTAATTAATTTTACTTATATTTCTGTCTTCTTATTAGTTTTTATTTGTCTAATACAGATTAATAATTGTCCGTAAGATACAAATAGTCTCATTTGTCTTTTTTCTTTGTTTCAGCTTCTTTCTTTCCCTCCCTCCTCTCCTTTTCCCTTCCTTCTGCCCTTCTTTGCTAAGTACCTCACTCAGTATATCTTCATTCATTACACACATGAATGTCTCCTAAATTTCCACATGATAGACAGACAGTGAAACCCAAACAATAAAAATTCTGCCTTCAAACTTACATTCTAGAGAGAGTTGTTGGGAAAGGTGATTGAGACAATAAACTAAGAGACAGAATGTTTTCAAACTGCAGACAGTGCCACCGGAAAAATCAAGCAGTGAGAGGAAATAAGGTATGATAGGCGGATGCGGGAGGAATTGTGAATTGAAATAAAGGATTCAGGGAAAGCGCCACTGAAGTCTTAACATAGTGGAAGGAACAAGGACCTCAGGAAAGCATGTTTGAAGAAAGAACAAGACTCATCACTTCATTCCTAATTAAAGAAACTGTCTTACAACAGAGATTCAGTCATTTTTCTCACTTAAATATAGTTCTTGAGGCATTTTAAAATTGTATATTGAGGTAAAAACATGAATTAAACTTGTTTTCTAGAAAAACAAGAATTGCATCTTTCTTTACTTATTGTTGATTCAAAACATGGAAATAAAGGGAATGCTGCCCGCTCTCGTCTGCTTCTGCTCTTCTGTGGCCTCTGACAACCTAGTTCAATGAAGTTCTGTCAAATGACCTTCCCCAAATCCGGTTTTAATCTGTGTCATCGACATGCAGCGCCAGTGTTACACCAGTTTCCTCGGCTAGAATTTAGGAGCCCAGTTAGCCACCACTACTAGCTATCTTCCTTCCCCGCCCCCACCCCCAGCAACTTCGTGGTGGTATCTGCATAATGCCACTGACCGCGACTTGTTTTCCTGTCTGACTTCTTAGCTAGAAGTTGTAAACATCACAAACTAAGCATTTTTGTATCCAACATTTATATAATCTCACTAGATGTTGAAATGCTACCAACACAACATGACACCTGGAGTTCTATGCTAGATGAAAGCACACATTAATTACCTGATCAGTTGACGGATTGATCAATAAGTGAATGAGATTAAGAAGGGAAAGGCATCAAGAATAAGGTTGCTTTGGGAGCAGGGCATGATGCGGAGGAGGCGTGGGCAAACAGTCTTACTTCTGGATATTACATCGTGGGTAAGAAGGATAACACCAACATGGGTACTGAGCGAAAGTTGGTATCTGACCACAGCGACAGATGATGTTCGAGTATTAAACAGTTTAATTTATTAAGCCTTGCTGGGCACAAAAGGCCATGTTGCAGTCCATAGGTTTTGACTAAAAAAATCGTAAGACAGTGCCTCCAAGTTAGTTAAGGATTTCAAGAATAACACACAGAAATTGAAAACCAAGCAAATGAGAAACAATACAACCTCTGCAATGTTGCATGTTGGAATAGAAAAGGGAAAGTGTATCAGTGTCCAGGGTGGGTCCAAGGCAACAGAAGAAAAGGTTCAGTGTTTAACGGCTATTTAAGCCATGGACTATCTCCAGCATCCCAGTGAGAGGCAAGAAGCGATTGTAGGATGTGAACAGCTTACCTTCTAGAGAGGGAAAGAGCAATTGACTACAGGGGAGGCGGAGGGTGGTGCAGTAACATTGTATTCAGGTTCTGACAGCAACCACGTATTTTATATTCCTAGGCAAAGCCTTGCTGATTTTTAAAAACACTATCACTTAGAAAATATGAAACAAAAGACAGAATACATATAGAGAACATATTGCAACTGATTACATCAGCCGCCAGAGAAAGTTGTCTGCATCTTTTAGCCCAACCATGCAAAGATAAATATCAGTATCTATTGCAAGGGCCCCATCTGCTGGGAGGTAAGGACACAAATGAGTGTGGAGGAAAGTGATCTATTCACGTGACGCATAATGTCAACCTTTTTCTGATCTAAATGGTAGGCTGGCAGAAGTCTATTTAAATGTTCAGTTCTCTCTGAGGACGGAGAATAACATGAGAGCTAATGGCACGATGAACAAGTGCAATAAAAACTACTAAATAATTAGAGTCTCTTGTTACATAAGTTGTACTTTGCATTCCTGAAAAATGTTTGTTTTACGAAAAATAAACATATACATAAATTACAGATTATAAGATTATAAAATCTAATTACATATCAAAAGATGGATTTAACAGTCTACACAAAGTGTGGTAATTAAATTTCTATTTTGGTGGTACAAAATGGGCCACATATTCTTTCATTATAAATTTTACATATAAAAAGTATGATCAAAAACGTTTAAAAGAAAGTTTAAATAAAAAAACTTATTACAGTAAAAGACACATTGCCGTTAATCCCCCTCAAAATACCCCCTCTTACTTCGAACACACTTATCCCATCATTCTTGCCACTTTCTGAAGCAGTTCTGGAAGTCCTCTTTTGTGAGTGAGTGTGTTTAGTTGTGCTGCCTCCATGTCCTGAATCATTTTGACTTTGGGGAAGAGCCAGAAGTTGCATGGTGCCGGGTATGGTGAATAAGGTGAATAAGGACACGTCATAATTTTTCTATTGGACAGAAATTGCTATTTACCAGAAGTGATGTGTGACACGGAGCCTTTCCGTTGTGATCAAAGAATACAGTGAATGCTGCCGAGTGCCAGCCAACGGAAAGGCAGGGATCTTCAATACAGGAAGTGACATGTGGAAACTTAGTAACAGTGTGTGACAAGTTTCAACTTGTTTGGCGTAGTCAGTCGGGTGTGAGCTACGGTTGAGAGAAAGTGTGTGTTTTTTTGTTTGTTTGTTTTTTATAAAGGAAAATATTTTAATTGATTCAGGACATTGAGGCAGCCACGACAGCACAACTAAAGACCCTCACGAAAGAGGACTTCCAGAACTGCTTCAGAAAGTGGCAAGGATGATGGGATGAGTGTGTTTGGAGCGAGGGGGTAGTATTTTGATGGAGGTTAATGGCAATGTGTCTTTTACTATAATGATTTTATTATTTAAATATTCACTGTATTCTTTGATCCCACCTCGTATACATAAAAGGAATATGAAAGGAGTCAAGTAGAAAATATTAAAGCCTTACACTAAAGAAAAATATCACTTCTCCTGTCTATCTGTATACCTTCAAAGAACTGTATTCCTCCCACCTGGACATTAACGGTTCTGCGTGGTCTGCAGTAGGAGAGGCTCGATAGATGTACCCAGTACATGCACTACACCAGTGCAACAGGGGCTGTTGGAGCTACCACTTAGATAAGCCTACATTAATTCCCTATTATCTGTTCCAATGTGTCTGGTTTTCCCTGAGACAATCAATATGAAGGACCAAGGGAAGATAGGGTAGCAGTCACCACCCACACACCCTTCATGACCCTTCATGACGCAATAATTCCTGGAATTCCTCCCGGAACACTAGGGGCATCGGCTTTATTACCTGGGCATGGACAATTTCAGAGGCTTCAACTTGCCATTTTTACTGTAATGACAATTTATCTGCAGGTCAGGAGACCGATGTAAGAGTTTTGCCAGCTGCTAAGAGTATTTCAGTTGTCCACTTGAGAATAAAGGAAATAAAGACTGTTTCAGCAGCCCTCACTGGTGTCACTGAGGGCAGGTCTGGATCAAAGGTGCGTCTCTCACTTGGTCTTTCATACGCCTGCACTCAGTAGACCCATTATGGTAACCCAGGGTCTGGGGAGCCAGGTGAGTTCCTCTGAATCTTCCCGGAAAATCAAAAAAATATTTTTGACAAATTATCATTCACATGAATCATAAAAACAAAAGTGTGGCACATTTAAATCCTTTCTTTAGTCCTGTGAGTAAATTCCTAATTTTAATGTCCCAATAATGGGACAAAAAGTTTAAAGATTGCTGATTACAAACCTCTATTAACTAGGCATATATTATGTCATTCATTTAATCATCCAACTATTTCATTTGGGAATTTTGTCATTAAAAGTTCTATATTAAAAAATGCCTAAATAGTCTTCAAAATAATGAGCTATTTCTGACCAGAATAAGCCTAGATATAAAAACACACTTGTCAGATTATGGAAAGACTATCTTTTGAAAAAACTAGAGATTAACTTCTTAATAAAATTAAATGTTCTACCCTGATTTTAAGCCTTGGAAATGTGAGTCCATTATTTTTTTAACCAAAGCTCTTTTTCTGCAAATATGTAAAATATATTTTTTTCATTGAGTTAGAAAACTTAACTTAGAGACCTGCTATAACAGATTAGACACTGACATTTTAATAATACCACTTCTCTTTAATGAACAAAACCCAAAGTGCTTTGCTCATGACAAACTGGCAGGCTTTGGTATGGACATTTTTATTAACATTTAATTGTTTAATATTTCAGCCATCATTCTTTGTCATTTTTTAATTGACTACAGTGATTATCTGAATTTGTATTTTATTTCCTATTTTATACATATTCCAAGTATGCTATTTAGTAGTCTCTGCATTCAAGTTGAATGCTTCCTGCATTCAACTTTCAATTAAATGGTTACAACTTTGGGATATCTCTAATAAGACACTTGATTTATAACCTACTCCCTCATTTTTTTTTTTAAGCCCTGACTTGTCTTGTCATTTTTTAGGAAAACTCAGACATAATCTGTCGGAGAATATGTAAGTAAAACATTGGTTTTGATGATCACAATTGTTGCATTGAAAAGAAGATTTAAGTGCTACTACAATTTTGATATTCTTTTAAAATCTATGATTTAATAAACATCTTGTAAAGTGACAACATGCTTGCCATTTTTTTATCAGTTCTTTTTACTTAGAGGGAGTTCTTTGCAACAAACATTAATAAGGACTTAATTTTGAAAATGAAAAACATTAAATAAGAGTTGTAAAATATTTAAATACATTTTTTGTAAACCTGTGTTCTACCATGGTATCTGAGAACTATTAGGTGTCTGATAAATCTTCACAGAATGAATAAATTCCGGGACACTTTGAGGAGAAATTCAGTTGGATGTGACATTCTCTTCATTCAGCAGAACTTCAATGCATCAGGATAGTTCCATAATTAAAGCTATTACTATTTTGTTATTCTTGGACTACTGATTGAAATAGGTTGGCAAATGTCAGTCAGTATGGCAAACTGGCATTTACAAATAAAGTTTTATTGGAACACAGACACATTGATAAGTGTCTCTGGCTGCATTCTCATTACAATAGCAGAATTGAGATGGAATGGCCCACAGAGGCTGAACTATTTGTTGTTTGGCCATTTACAGAGAAAGATAAAAAAAGGTACTTTTGTTCTGTAGGCTACCAAACTTGGCTAACTCAAAGATTGTTCACTTGAAATTGCTTAACTTGTTATACAGATTATAATAATCAAATAAACTAACCAGAAGGGAGCAGTCTACGGGGGAAAGGGAGGGCCAAGAAATGTGCTTTACTCAAAAAAGAGAATTGATTCTAGGAAAACTGACAAATCGTTTGGTTTTAGACTGTTGCTAATTACTCATTTTTTTTTTATCAAGAGATATGATTTGTTTCCAAGTATATTAGAAGTTACTTGATATATACAGTGATATATAAGTTAAATGTTAACAGCTTTAAATTTTTTAATTTAACTGTTAACTTAAACGTTTTAGTCACTAACCCTGCACTGAAGACAAAGAATAAGCTTTGCTCATATACTATCTCTTTTATATATAATGTCCAAATCTATGTTCATTACATAAACAGATACATAATGTATTTATGGTATTAGGAATGCAAACATTTTAAAAGACTTTTGAAGAGCAGGGAAATTAAGAAAAGAACGGGAAATACAAAAGTAGATGAAAGATCCTACATTCCTATGGAAATGCGAAATGAAATACAGGAACAGTGAGGTATTTTGACTCCTCAATGTGAGAGACGCATGCTGAGCCAGTATTTCTCATAGTTTAGTGGAAGTGGCCTTTGATCAAAATCTGAGAGTTTTAAGGACTTGCTAACAGAGTGAATGTAAGCACGTTCTAGTTCCTAATTATATCTTTCTTGGCACATAAGCAGATCCTGGGCTTTATTTTCAGTGATTGTGTTGAAAATCATTATTGCCCTGCAGGAGTGGGATGAGCGTCCTCTTAGAAGTTTTCCTAACAGTCTTCTGGTCTGCAGAGATTTTCTGGAGATCAGTTGTCTTCCCTGAGTCTATCCCAGCTTTCCAAGGCTTTCAGAGCCGGAAATCCACCCACTCCTGAGTGTCTGTAAAGATCACTTGTCTCCGGGGCACAAGAATCACATCAGCAGTCACTCCGGGGCGTCCTCTGCCCCTGCACCGAGCAAGAGCAAGGTGAGCATCTTTGGGGACACGAGGCACGTTTAATGCATTTAAATGTTTGCAAGGTAAGATTAAGCTACCAATCAGTAACAGAAAGAAATCAGGAAAATTTTAAATACTTAGAAGTTACACCATGCATTTCTAAAAATTACTTGGTATAAAGGAACTTGTTTAAGAGGAGGAGTAACGGTGAAAAATCCACATGAGCTGTTTTCAAAATGTACCAGAAAGGAAAGGAATCTGTGTTACGTTACTGAAGGATAAACATATGAATCAATGGATCAGCACAGATTTCAGATAAAGGCCGACAGAAATGTAGTCAATTACTTTTTGAAAAGGTACAAAACCAGTCAATAAAGGATAAGGTTCTGTAACATGGAACTACACAACTGAATACCTGAATGAAAAGAAACTAACTTGCACCTAAAATTATACCTTAAAAAGCTACCCCCGAATGGATCATAAACACAACTATAAAATGTAAAGTTATAAAAATGCCAGAGAAATATGAGAAGAGGTGTTGTGACTGCGTGTTTGACATAGAGTTATTTTAAGGAAAATACTATTATAAGACTCAATAGGAACAAAACAGCATAATTAGCATTCTAAGCATTCTAACTATCTGATACAAAATACTATGAGTGAAAGGAACTAAAAAGAAAATACAAAGTGATTCCATTTACATAAAGTGGAATACAGGCAGTGCTAAATTTATGGCATGTAATATCAAAGAGAATAATAGCACCTCCAAAGAAATTAGTTTTTTGGGGTGAAAAAAAATCTTACTGTTATTTATAAGGCACAGATACACATACAACACAAAACAAATACAGAGTCCATGGAGGGGCAAAATGAGGAAATGTCTAAACTGATTTCTTTGGGGGAGGAGTGGTTTTAAAAAGGGTTGACAAACACTGATATAGAGTGTCACACATTTTGAGTAGTTTAGGTTACAATTAGATGAAGCCAGTGTTGGGATATTGGCATGCTAGAAAATAAGAAGGAAACTGGGACATTAGGGCTGAAAATGACAACAATGTAGTTAAAATAGGAGTGAGAAGCAGCCTGATACCTGGTTGGGTGAGCAGGATGAAGAGAACGAGGCGTTAGAGGAGAGCTGCTGTCAAAGGGAAGTGTGTCCTAGTGAGCAGAGAGAAAGAGCTGTAGCTCAAAGGAGTAAGACACGGTTGTTGGTGTATTAACAGATACTAGCTCACCAGTCAAGTTAAAGGTGTTTACTCATGCATAAAAGATAAGCAAGTTTGAATGCAAAATACGTTTTGTAGAAAAGAGTGATTTAATTCATAGCACCAATTCTTTTTCTTCTTCAAACCAAGTGTCTGCCTTTGTCTTGGAACTCATTAAACTGACAATATATCCAGTGAAATATAATTTTCTCTTTAATTCAAAGATCATTTACAGGAGTTAGCATTTTAATGAGACAGCTAAAATGAATTAATTGCAAGTGAAAGAAAAATCTATACGTGAGTGGAAGATATTCTAATTAGATGATACCAAATATTTTATATAAAATTGTTATTTCAATTACTACCTGAAGTTATTATCTTAATATATCATGTGATTATAATAAAAATTAAGCAAATACTATACTTCTCTGAAGATATTAATAGCATATTGAAAATCACAACCAATATCATTAGTGCTTTAAATACAATACTCAGACTGTAGTAAGGTATTAAAATAGAGTTCCTTTTAGAAAAATTACGTAGTTAATATGGTTCTTAATAACAAATTATTTTTAAAATAACTTTCTTTTAAAATGAATTACATATGTGTTTTCCTATGTCAGAATGGAACATTACTCTTAGGGCAGTCAGATGTCACATATTATTTAATTTCTTTAGGAATGCTTGGTTATGAGATATACCACATCATTTTCAAATACACATAAAGTAATTAAGTTTCAAAAGCTCTTGCACAGAGCAAACTTTATCTGATATAAAACAGATTTCTTTGTTATATGTTGACCTATCAATAATTTTTTCTGAAGCTGAATTGAGGAATTCATTATATTAGTTAAAAATATCAGGGAAATACACTGGAATACTAAATAGAGAAAATGCTTTAAGTGATGAAAATGACAATAAAATGTATAAACATAGAAATATGCAACATGCTAAAATATCTAGATTTTTAACATTTATAAATTACTAAGCTAGAAAGTACTCTTTAAATTTGGGAGGAAAATGAGGAAACTTGGTGACATTTTCAATTTTACTCCTTTAAATTATATAATTATAAAGATATATATATGTGTGTTGTTAGGAGAAAATACAGTACTTCCGTTAATAAAGAAGATATTAAAATGTGGAGAAATTACCTTGCTTCAAAATTTTTTTATATTTACAAAATATAATTAACATTGATAAAATAGTTATTTTTCAGAATTTATTTATAAACAAATACCATCATACTTGTCATAATTCTCTGTGATATAATCATTTTTTAATTTAATAAATTAAATACTAGGTCTTTTATTGAAAGACAGTTTAATTAAATTATATGCAAAGTTAGTTGCCTCAAAAAAATTAGGATTTCATGTGCACATGTGCATGCATTTTGTATGTATGTGCTGCCTTCCCCCTTTTCTTTTTTTAACTGTCCATAACATACATGTAGATGAGATTTCACAGTACTTAAACCTACTAAATACGATGCTTTCAGTCACCAAAGAAATACGGTACATGTATTTCAATGAACTACAACTGATGAGTGCAATGAATCAAAGCAGCCGCCGTCTACAGTCGAATCATGCTGTTGACCAATGGAACGTAACTTTGGCTCACCTTGAAAAAATATTGAACTGATTGTTTTTCACTGTACAGAGGAGTAACATCTATTCTACATGCTGTGTGTACTAGGCAGACCAAAAACTATTAAAAATAATGGGTCTGACTTCTGCTTCTTGCCAAGATGGAATGAATACCAGGGACCAGATGTACCCTCCAACCTGAAATGAATGATAGAGTAATTGGAGCAGGGAGAGAGAGAGAGAGCATACACTTGGTCTGCCAAGAACTGGTCAGTTATACATATTCACACAACTCAAAGCCGGTAAAAGGACCACCTGAAAGGCGTGAAGTGCAAAATCCCAGAACTCCTGCAGTGCCAGGAGTCGTTTCCTTCCCCAGAGGTAGGAGTGAGCCACTCGGTTCACGGCGCAGAATCGTCAGTGTGAAGCCCCCGCGATGAGGACCATGAGCCTTGGAAGAGCTGTGCTCCGGCCCTGCACAACTACCTCACGTGCTCAGGAGTATTCCTGCGAATCTGAACATTCCCAGCATTGCACGGGGTGCACCTTACAATAAGTGGCATCATCGATTGTTCCATGTGCATGAAAGTAGGAAATCACCCACAATGAGAAGGAAAAACATAAACTTCTAAAAGGGCAGCGAGAAATGGGGGTAGGTCCCCTATCATTAACTCAGCACACGTCCTCTTTCTTCCACTTCACGTTCTTCCCTGCTCGCTCTTCTTTCTACAGCTACAACTCACATTGCATGTGAAGAGAAAAACACATGGGCTTTGTACAGTGTACTGTCTACTCAGACTTTTCTTTATTTCTGTTGTGGAACTCAATGATATGTGTAGTCGCAGGGTATTTATTATAACGTCTTCTCGCTCTATTTAGACAGCTCTAGATGGAGAGGTAGCAGCCATGGGCAGTAGTAATTAGCAGAAATTTGGTTACCTTACTCATCTCTTTTATCCCCTTTTCCTAGTCTGTAAACCGCTTCATGGAAACAAGATGCACTTTAATGTCTTTTATAAGATAAAGTACAATGAAGGTAGAGGTCTAGCCATAAGGACAATTATTAATGTCACCACTAAAGGAAATATGATTCAACAATTCAGACAATTCTGATTAATAGCAAAGTTATATGTTAATGCGTGGTTCTGCCAATACAGGATTTCCTACATACAGTATTATAAGATAATTGATTGGAAGAGGAGACAGAGCAATAAAGTACTAAAATATCTAAATAAAAGATAACTTTTCAATCATATTTGCTTATTTATTAACTTTGTAACCTTAGAAGACTTAGGTAAACTCTTTAGTTTTCAGTTGTATTATCCACAAAATGGTTAACAGCTAATGCCCTTAAAATGCCCTTGGGGATTTATAAGCATTTCATACATAGTCGCTGTTCAATAGCACTAATGGTTTTAGATGCTAATGAAAATGAATGTCACTGTATTTTATTGTTAGCATGATAAACAACATAACCATAGCTTACCCGAGAAAAGATGACTCACAAAAAATATCAGTCACTGTCTTTTGGGATTGAGGGCATCTAGGAAATGCTGTTTCTGTAAATGTGACTACACTGAGTTGCTCAGGTGACCCTCCGAAGTGTTCACCTTCACTTGTGGTGACACTGTCCAGTACCTGGACCTTGAATGTGGCAAAGGATCTGGAAAGTGGTTATCAATTAAATCCCTTGATTCGAAAAATGAAATTTAAAATTCTGTATTATCCAGATTAGCTCTCCCAGTTGGGACAATTATCAAATAATTTTGACATTTCTATTTTACATTTTATGCATAAATATGGTCATAAAATTTTATACATTATTTGACTTTTATTCTTAGGGAAATTTTAAAGCTTTTCATTAAAGAGTGATTTTTTTTTTCCAGCTGAATTACAACTATCTCAAATTTTAAGTGATGATTTTACATTGTGAACTTTCGTGAAAACCTGTGTGGTTTATCTTCCTAATTTACCATGCATGTGCTAGTATACAGAGTAACGGAGGCAGATTAAAAATAAATGTGTGCCTTTGTATTTGAAATTTTCATGATAAGATACAGTAAATGCCATCACTACGTTCAATGTGACAGAAATACAGAGGGTGCCAAAAATGTATACACATTTTAAGAAAGGAAAAAACTATTAAAATTGTAATACTCAATATATACCAATAACAAAAGATGAATGCAAGTCACATGTGTACATTTTTTGGCACCCCTGGTATTTAGTATAATTTATATTAAGAAAAGGTGCAATAAGCTATCCTTTGAGTCTTTAATGCAAATTAGAAGTATTTAAAGTAAAATATTTTCTGATTATGTGTGATATACACAATCAACAAGAACATTACTATATTTGTCAGTTTGCTATGAGAAAACAATTTTTAAAAAAACTCCCTGATTTATCATAATCTATTTAAAAGCAGATATAGAATATTTGTCTTTTTTAATTTCAAAAATAAGCAAAACAGATAACTGATCACATTCTGTCAGATTTCAATTGTATTTAGTTAATTTTACAGGAAAACCAGTTTTGCAACGGGTTCGGAATCTGCTGCATATTAGACATATGTTATAGGGGTGTTTTCTGATATTCTATAAATAATAATAACATAGCTGCTAAGTACCGTAAAGTGTCACTAGTTTTACTTCATTGCCTTTTTAGCTTGCTTAGTGGTCCTTCACATTGTAAACAATGGCACCATGCTCAGTTTTAATATACTGGTTTAAACAGTTGGGGGTTTAGTTTCAATAACTATTATGGTAGAACAATACTAAAAATACCACAAAGTGATATGTCTCCAAAAACTATAATTTAACTGAAACACAGTTGTTAGGTTTATAAAATAAATACCTGCTGGATATGGTGATGGAGATAGGTGGATTATGTAAGACTGTATTATAATCACATAAATTGAGGGCAGTAAAGGCCAAGTTTATCCACCATCTGATGCATAAAGCTTATCGCAGTGTCTAACCCGGGATCTGCCCTCGAATGCCCTTGATATAAGTGCCCCATTACCACATAAGGGAGCTATGCAATTTTTAAACCACTGCATTAGAAAATGTCTCCTCATATTCAATGACTTGCTAAAGCTGTTAACCACCCAAAGGGGATCAAAAGAAAAAGTCTAATCCTCCTTCTTACACGAACACCCTTTGGGATATCGGGGAGTCAATACACTGCTCTTCCAAAACTTTTCTTTTCATGGCGAAATAGTATGAGGTTAGCACTGCTTTCATCATGAGCCACGGGACACGCATCAAGTCCCTTTATAGTCTTCATTGTTCTTGCAAAATAATATATTGATTCAACAAATATTTCCTGAGCATCTACTACTACCATGTTTCCCTGAAAATAAGACCGGGTCTCATATTAAGTTTTGCTCCAGAAGATGCATTAGGGCTTATGTGCAAGGGATGTCATCCTGAAAAATCATGCTAGGGCTTACTTTCAGATTAGGGCTTATTTGGGGGGAAACACAGTATGTACCTGATTCCAGGGAGGCAAGTGTCCAAACCAGAAAACAATGCCTGTGTTGGGGAAGGTTTATTTGGGGGCGAATAAGCACAGCACCAGGCAGTGCATACAGGTGTATTGTAAACCGTCCGAGCTTCATAAGAGACCGAGCTCCTAGGTGGTGTCTCTTCATGACCTTGTCTGCATCTGCATCTTCCAGATAACTATGGCGACTGGATCAATGACAGGGAAAGAACCCAGAAGCCACAGGAGAATCGCCCTGTGCTGACATCCGCCCATTACACCAGTTCCGAATCCAGCTACACGCATGTGCATGGATGCTCCTCTCCGCTCAGTTCTCTGGCAGGGACCGCCTGTGTGCACATTACTGCGAATAAAGACAACTAGAAGAGGGCCACATCTATATACATTTCTGAAAATTTAAGAAACATTTCATTTTAGGAGGAGACTAAGGCACAACCTGCATATTTGCTTATTCTGTGGCAGCTAGCTTGAAGACATTTATTTTACTCCCTTATTAAAACTGTAAATGAAATGCAAAACCACAACTCCAAATTATATGCCGTGAAGAGGTATATAAAGTAAAGACATCTTAAATAGCACAAACGCAGGAGTTCAGGAAAAGTCTAATTTAACAGATGCGAGTGAATGCCAGCTATAAAATCCTTTCATCAGGAGATGACAAGGTTCATAGGTTAGCGATATGCGTCATAAAAACATACGCATTTTTCAAAGTGGATTTCTCAGTTCCAGCCATAAAACAAATCCTACAACGTGATCCTTCCTTATCTTACGCCCATTAGTACATAGAATAGGGTGAAGCAATTTACAAAAATAAATTACTATGGATTTATTTTAAAATCAATATCATAAGCCTATTTTTTATACCTTTTAGTAGTACATCTCATTCCTGCAATATCATGAATAATATTTTGGGTGAAACTAATTATTTTGTGTCATCAAAGAAGTACGCTCAACGAAGCTGTTAAACATAAATAAAGTAGGTGCTGGGATCAATTTTATCATGCATTGGGCACCTGGAATGCTCAATAAGTCATCAACAAGATTAATGATTTTAATAAGAATATAACTTCCTACCATATTCTGCTCAGTGGGTCATAGATTAATATTGCATTTTGTGATTTTATGACCCATATTACTTAATTTACCTAAGTTGCTCATTTTTCTTATATAAAATGCACCAGACTGATGGTTCTGAGAAAACTGTTTAGAGACTTTTCAACAAAGTAAAACACAGAAAACATCACGCTGCACACACTAGCAGGCACCAGCAAATCTCCAAACACCAGAATACTATTCATAAGAAAGCACATCATGTGAACATAAAAATACCAGGAAATATAGTTTAATAAAGCAATATCATAGACAGTAATTCAGGTCCCTAAAATTCTTCTTAAATGTCATCTTAACTGGAGTAAATTACTTCATGCTTTTGAGATACACCTAAATGACGTGAAAATAATCTAAAATAACATAGAGAACGAATTTGGATGTCTAAAGAATTTTATGGTTATGAATATATTGAGTATTTCCCAGGTATGTCTGTCTCTAAGTTTATTTTTTTAATATCTCTACAAAGGAGATATGTTGGAAGCATTTATAACGTTTACATAATTATAAGATGAAAACACTATGATATGGCCAGATTCTCTTTTTCTCTCTAAATAGCACATCAGACAACAAAAGAAACAAGAGCTGTTAAATGTGGAGGATAAGGGGAATGAAGCTGTCACTCTCGGCTGGTCACATCGTTCTATTCCCTCCTGCAGGCGACCACACTCCCTGGTTGAGTCTGAGTGTCGCCGGCTTGCGTTGGGGTGACCTGCACAGAACAGTGCTTTTCTCTCACTCAGCTGAGACCAATGCTCTCAAACTGTGCTGCTGCCTTTGCAATTTGGCTTTCACTTCCCGTCTTCATCTACACCTTCTCCGCTGTTCTTTTCTTCATTTCCCTTCACCCTGAAGAGCTTCCACTGACATTTCGTGCAGGGCGGGTCTAGTGGCAACAAGTCACTTTGGTTCTTGTCTGAGAAAGTCTTTATTTCTCCTTCACTTTTGAAATGTAATTTTGCTGGATATAGAATTCAACGTTGGCATTGCGGCCTGTTTCTTTTTCATTTTTGTTCAACATTTCACACATTACACTCAGTTATCTCCCCTCTTGCATAGTTTGTGAAAAGAAGTCTGATTTAATTCTTATCCTTGTGACCCTCTAAGTAAGTCTTCCCCCCAGCCCGCTTTTCAAGATTTCCTCTCTGATTATGTGTTGTGTTTTGCTTTGTTTTCAGTTTAAATATGATATCTCTAGGTAGATGTCTTTGTTATCTATCACGGTTGATGTTCTCGGAGCTTCTTGTATTTGTGGCTTGTTGTCACTAATTTCGGGAAATTCTTCACTATTACTTCAAATATTTCTTGTTACTTTCTCTTTCTTATTCTTCTGATATCCCATGACATATATGTTACACATCTGTAATTGTACCGCAGTTCTTAGACATCCTGTCTCAACAATTTTTTTCATTATGTCTTTGCTTTTCAGTTAGTTTATGTCGACATACTGCCATGCTATTTCTTTCCTCAGTCATGTCCAGTCTGCAGATAAGTCCATCAGCAGCATTCTTTGTTTCTGTTACAGTATTTTTGATTTCCAACACTTCCTCTTCATTCTTCTTTAGCATTTCTGTCCTTCTGCATATATTACCTATGTATGTGTGTGTGTGTGTGTGTCTGTGTGTGTGTGTGTGTACATATATGAGGTCGGGTAATTAAGTTCATGAACTCATCCTAGAAAAAGTGCTACATCCCTCATTGCTGAATATCACTACGGTCACCTTCGAAGTACTCCCCTTGGGAAGCTATGCACCGATGCCAGTGCCTAGTCCACCCTTCAATGCAATTTTTTAACTCTTTCTGGAATGGCCATCAGAGCTGTCATCGAATTACCCTTGATGTCCTGAATGTCATTAAAATGTCTTCCTTTCAATATTCCCTTTGTCTTTGGGTAAAGAAACAAGTCATTGGGGGCCAGATCAGGTGAGTGGGGAGGGTGTTCCAATACAGTTATTTGTTTACTGGCTAAAAACTCCCTCACAGACAGTGCCGTGTGAGCTGGTGTATTGTTGTGATGCAAGAGCCGTGAATTGTTGGTGAAAAGTTCAGGTCATCTAACTTTTTCACGCAGTGTTTTCAGCACTTCTAAATAGTAAACTTGGTTAACTGTGTGTGCAATTGGTACAAATTCATAATGAATAATCCCTCTAATGTCCAAAAAAGGTTAGCAACATCATTGCAACAAGTTCACGAACTTAATTTTCCGAGTTTTGTATATACTCTATTCTTTCATGTTGCTCAGTTTTTCCATTGGAACTCTTACTTAGCACATTAGTCCCAGTTATTATATATTCTGGTCTGATAATACTAACATCTCTGCCACATCTGAGTCTCATTGAGATGCTTGCTTTGTCTCTTCAGGTTGTGTTTTTCTTTCTTTTTCCCAGGACGTGTACTGTTGCTGTTGTTGTTGAACACAGAACGTGAAGCACTGGGTGATGGTACTGAGACACACTCTTTCCTCTCTCTGCAGTATTTGGGTTTCCCTACAAATTCCTGCTTGAGTAGAGTCTGTCCCTGTCATGTAATCCGTTGTTGTTATACAGCAGCCCCACTGATGTGGTGGTAAAGTGTCTATATAATCTCTTAAGAGTGCAAATAGGACAATTATAAATAAATACACCTACACATGCCAAAACGTTTTACAGATGGGGTAAATAATTGGAGCCTTACGTTGTAACAATCAATGGAAATAAGGAGACGATCTGTGGAGAGGTTTATTTTCAGAAACTCAAAAGAAAGACAAGGAAAAGTTAAGCAGGTAAATTCTTGAGTCTTTTGTATCGCCATTCATATCTCGGATGGCTAGTCCCTGTATAAAGTTCAAGAGGACCAAGACCAACTTCAACCGCGTGCTACGTGGGTCTCAGTGTAGGCGGCATGCAGATTGTTACAGAAGTTAATAAGGATTCATGCTCAGTGTAATTGACATTTACCTATAACCTCTGAGCAATATGAAGGGAGAAGAATAAGAATGTTGGTAGGTTAAGTAATTAATGATGACCATAACAAACTCTTATGAGGAACACCCAGTTCCTGGATTTCCAGTAAAAAGAGATGAGGTGGAAATTTCTCACCTATGAGCCTCTATTCACCATATAAAATGCTTATAAGACTTGCTCCTATAAAATTCACATGCTATTTTGAAGATGAATTAAGAAGTTGACAGCACTTAGTGAAATAGAAATGTACTATTAAGCATGAGATGCAATAATTGTTTTCATGAAAATGTGACCGAAGCAAATAGTCCCTTTTCCCTCTAGAACTCTAGGTCCTTCGGGACACTAAAGGTCCCAGGGACATGTCAGGGACATGCACTCTTAAAGAATGAAGTTCTACACAGCGTTTTCTATGAAAGTGACATTTATCCCTAAATCATTATGATTCTAATATTTTTAAAAATAACAAATCTGTATCAAAGACTATCTTAAAATGATTATACATTTAAAAATAAGATGATAAATGCAGTGTTTGTTTCTTTTGCATGCAGCCCTGTCAATACCAGCCTGAGCTCACACTGCAGGCTTAATGAAATGTGCAATTCACCAATAAAGAAAATATTTATTTCTCCTTGAAAGATAAGGGACAATAAGGCTAAATATTTGTAACCTCCAGAGCAGCGTTCCTGAAAGCTACATCCATATGAAGGATGTCTAGTGAAATATCTGAGAACTTGGCTATCAGCAGAGTAAAACGCACAAGGTGTGATCAAACCATTCAGTGAATATTTAAATTAAAAAAATACATTACAGTAAAAGACACATTGCCATTAATCCCCATCAAAATACTCTCCCTTGCTTTGAACACACTTAACCCATCATTCTTTCCACTTTCTGAAGCAGTTCTGGGAGTCCTCTTTCATGAGTGTCTTTAGTTGCGCTGTCATGGCTGCCTCAATGTCCTGAATCATTTTAACTTTGGGGAAGAGCCAGAAAGCTCAGGTGCCAGATCCAGTGAATAGGTGGATGAGGACACACTGCAGTGTTTTTATTTGATAGAAACTGCGATACCAGAAGCAATATGTGACATGGAGCATTGTCATGATGGAGAATGATTTACGACACACTTTAAAACACACCTTCCCTCAACCATCATTCACACCTGACTGACTGCACTGAACAAGCTGAAACTTGTCACACACTGTTATTAAGGTTCCATGCACCACTTCCCGTATTGAAGATCCCTGCCTTTCCATTGGATGGCACTCGGCAGCAGCATTCACCGTATTGTTTGATCACAACGGAAAGGTTCCGTGTCACACATCACTTCTGGTACAGCAGTTTCTGTCAAATAAAAACATTATGGTGTGTCCTCATCCACCTTATTCACTGGATCTGGCACCATGTGACCTCTAGCTCTTCTACAAAGTCAATATGACCATGAAAGGTAAACTTTTTGAATCGATTCAGGACATTGAGGCAGCCACAATAGCACAACTAAAGACACTCATGAAAGAGGACTTCCAGAACTGGTTCAGAAAGTGGAAAGAATGACGGGATAAGTGTGTTCAAAGTTGGGGGGGGAGAGTATTTTGAGGGGGATTAATGGCAATGTGTCATTTACTGTAATAATTTATTTTATTTAAACATTCACCATATTGTTTGATCACACCTTGTATTTGTAACCTGAATGTAACCTGAGATATTTTCTATAAGATTTTCAAATATAGTTTAATTTTCAAAAATATATGTACACTAATAAGTAGAAATGTGTGTACCTTTGTACAAATTGGTCAGAGAATTTATTACAGATAGGATATTGATAAGACAACTAAAGAAATAGATAAAACCTAATAGCCTTATATAAACATTAAGTACATTGGCCTTGATGGTCATTATTCTTTCTAATTTTAATTTATATACCTGATGTTATATGTAAATAGTAACAATCTGCATTTTCCTTATTCGGGGGGGGGGGAGTTGAGTGCACACGTAAGAGAGAGATACAGGAGTAAATCATGTGAATATCTTAACATCTCTCTCTAAAGTGAATTTCTTCTGCTTTAATTCTTTTGAAATAGTTTTAAAATTTATTTGATGGAAACATAAGGATTCTCGAAAGTTGTCTCACGGCTGAAACTAGTGGAGCCCCACAAGCCCTTCTGAACTAGAAATGCTGAGAATAGCATTTGCTTAGAAAGCAAAGAGATTCTGCGCCTAGGACAGCATGGAAAGTTCTGTTTATACCGCAGGAAGCCACAAATTCTCAAGAAAATTTCTTGAGAAAATAAGTCAACTTGCATCTTAAACGCCTAGAACTTATTTCCTGATACACAGTAAGTGTTCCATTTGACAATTTAATAATTAAATGGATACGAGATAACACATGGACATATGAAAACAAAGTTTGGGATCTATAAGTGTTCAGTTTTGAAAAGTGTAAGTCTAATTTATTTGTGTATCTACTCATTCTGGCCGTGGGTATCTTTCCCACCTACCAAGTTTTCGCCTTGTGTTCAAAATGTGAATGCATAAGCACACTGGCATCTTTGATCCATGTTATTCCTGTTATTGTTACAACTGCCATCAATTGTATTCCTCAGATTATCACACATACTGCAAATAACATGCTACAATAATCACAGTGTCTTAGTTGCCTTGTTACAATGTATTGTACAATACATTGTTACAAAGTAGAGTGAGAATATTAGCTCTCTAATTTTGAATTGAGCTTTAGAAGCGTACTCTATTTCTTTTTAAATGATGGAAATATTCTTAAGCTATCCTTCTGATTAATTGAAGTAAAATAATCACTCAAAATAGGACAATCTAATGCACATAGTCATGTTTCCTTGGTTTTATTATTTTAAACTTCCCTTTTTTTTGGTAATTTACTAAGGTACAATTCGACTGTCAACTCCAGAGCTGCTAATGTAACTGCATCCTGTGTAGGTGGCGCAGGGATTGTTGGGATCCTGCAATGGGAGGGGCACTGTGCAGGTGTCCGCCCACATGCAGGAAGGAAACAGCAGAACCTATGCTCAGGGAGTGGGTGCCGGGGGCCCCACACAGGTGCGTCCCCAGAGGACGGCACAGTGTAGAGGCCGAGGCTGCCAAGTGATTAGAGATCTCCCAGGCTGACAATCCATATTGTAAATTAATTATTGAATGTGTGTTTTGCTTACTCCTTAATTAATAAGAAGCTCGTGCAGACCTATTATTTCATCATTTTGATTTCATGGTAGTGACTTTCAACATTTCAGCTGTTAAAATAACATTAGCAAACTGAATCATTAAAAGCATTTCTTCCCAATTATGAATGTATTTTTATGATCATTAATAATTTCATAAATGGTTAGAGCCCTTTGCCTATTTTGCCACTGATAGAAAACCAGTGTTTAATATGGTAATGCTTTTGGACCATTAAAGAGAAAAACTTCAGCTGAGGAAACTGACAGTGTAACACGGGCAGATGTACATTTGAGAAGAGGACCTCTGCCCTGATGGTAGTTTAAATTAGTACATTTAAATCCATACTTAAAATAGAATTCACATAGAAAATAGGAAAACAAAACCAAAATAAACAAAGTTTCTCAACAATGTTTTATCTAAAGATTATATTTATATTTAATCAAGATTAAAAGTAAGCATTTTTTTCCCCAAAAGTAAGTGAGTGAATCACTGGAATAGAATACACACATCAAAGGAAAACAATTTATTAGGATGATCTAGTTTCAAAACCTTAAAAAAGGCGACAGATGGCTAAAATATACAAACACATTGCAAGAATGTATTTGGGATCAAAAGAGCAGGTTTGGAGCTACAGGATTACCATTAAGAAATACTGCACCATACTGAAAAGAATGTAACAGACACATGGGGCACAGGAAAAAGGCATAAAAATTGAACAGTTCAGAATTCTATAAAAGATAACTACAAGTTCTATTCTTTCAACTTCCATGCTGCCTACCCAAATCCCGGGAGATATTTATTCTTCTAAAAATAAATGTCAGTATAGCCATAGGGATAAAGGAAGACAGGTAGACAGAGCTCCACCATATCTCCTGACACAGACTGGGGTGCATTTGTTCACACACATGCATGTAATTCTATGTTCATCAAGCAAGACCACAGGTCAGCATTATGATGAAACTTGAAAACATTATATACCTGTAATTAAATGGACATACCCAAAATATAATTCTTCATGTATAGATTGTTTTAAAGGTGTAAAACACCAGATATGTAAAAATGTATACTCTTTCCCCTGAATTCATAAGACTAATATATTAATTGTAAACATTTGGATAGTTTTATCAACATCCAATCAATCAAAGAGAAAATATTTGCAATAACCAGCAGTTTATTAGGTCGATTCTTCATCAAAATTGCTACAACTGAAGTTCTAAATTCATTGTATCATTCAAGCACTCATACATACAATATCAGGCATCAATGGTGTAGTATGAAATTATGAAATCATCATGGTATATTGGGAAATGTACTTTGAGAGTCACATGAACTTGAAAACTTACTCTGCAATAGTCTGGAGGGAGAAAGTATGGACATTAATTGTTTATACATGCAGTTTATACAGTTAATGTAAATATTTCAGTAGATGAAGAATTCTTTTCATGTTTATTTCAATTTGCCAAATTCAGGTGGATATTGGGTTATACAAATGATTCACTTAATACTCTAGTAAATAAATTATTATAATAATGTTTCATTGCAGAGATTAAATGCAAAATAGGTTGAAAATATGAAAAAACAAATTTGCTCCTATGTTTCATGATATAACAATTCTTTTAGTTCTTTTTAAATCTTTATCTCTATTTAGTTAAGAAGGTTTGTGAAGCTGAAATAACAAAAGCACAGATCAACTGGACGTATGGTAAAATATTACAAATATTTTTCCATGTATTTATTTCTCTGTCCATGCATCTTATTTCTTATCACCACAAGATTTGTCGTTTGTATCATTGATTTACTATGCTACAATCATCAAATACTTATTTAGTTGTCAAAGACGCTACTTCATTAACATAATAGAATTTAAAGCATGTAGGGAACATACTAGTTAAGTCGTCTATTATTTCAAGGAAAAGAAAAGAGAGAGAAGTTAATCTGTGTTTCTAAGGTTAGATAGTAACTTTCTAACAGAACCCAGAGAGGGATTGTAGGGAAGATGTTGAAGAAAATTTGCCTTCATTGGTTGATGTGAGCTTCTGTCTATTAGCTTTTCTGTGTTCCTGCATGTGAAGTGATTTCTGTGCTGTGATCAAGGGTTGAGTAAATTACCCCGTTGGTCTCATTTTCCTGCACTTGGGAGACATGAGATGATGTTTGCTGTTCTGTCTGTGCTGTGAGGAGATGGTTAGCTTAGGATTAAAGAAATTGTCGATCAGGGGTTGACAGAATCCCCTCTTTGTTCTGTCAGGTTCGCCCTCATCAACAGATGAAGTGAAGAAGTAGCTAAGTTATATCAGGATGACATGACGGGCACGTTGCCAGGCTTTGGAAGACCTTGTGCTGATGGTCCCAAGCAAGAACAGTAGATATTGTTTGTCCGGATGAACTAGCCCTTCATCCGGGTAAGTAATATATTTTCTTTTTTTTAATCATTGACCACCGCACCCTCCCGGAATTGGCCATTCCTTGCGAGGGGTGGTAGGAACACAAAAACTTGGCTCTGGGGTACATCTAAAGAGATATGTAAGACAGATCTCAGGTGGATTGATATTGATTGATTGCTGTTTCAAGAGATTGCTATGCAGAAGATTTGCTGTTTCAGGACTGCTTTTCAGGATTAGATTTTTTCAGAGTAAGAGATCGAAACTTGCCTCAACGGGCAGTAGAGACTTCTTTTGTTGGTAAATTGTCATCATTCTAGCATCTTTGGGAACTTGTATGCAGCTTGCACCTTGCAGTATCAGAAGACGTCCTCACACCCAACAACAACGACGACAACAGCAGCATTCTTGGGAACTAACAAGCAGCGCTGTGGGAGACTCCAGAGTTCCTTTCAGCTACAGACCTGGCAAGGTTTTGATTTATGACTTTTCCAGTGCCGTTCCCCACCTCTGTTTGGTGAGCTTTCGGCATCTGCTGTAATAGTTACTATCCTATAGATCTTATTCTTGCTTTTGGATACTCCTTACTGATGTTACTTGTGTATTTAGCCAAGTGACTTTTGATCAATAGTAACATATGTTAGGCTCTCCTAAACTTATATGTATGTGTGCTCCTTTGACATGACAGTGGTATCAATGTATATAGTTTAGTCTTAACCACCTTTATTTTCTGTCATTAGCACATTCTATTAACTGCCTTTGTCTGTTGCTCTTGCATGTTGCTAAATACACTGATTAGATATTGCTAAACAATTTCATTAGCTCCACCCTAGCATGTGCCCCCTCCTTTCTTTTCCCCCATTGTCATTAAAGGGCGTAAAGGACTCTGGGGCCTGATTCTGTTTCCCCGAAAAGCGGAGATGTTTCTGTTTCATTTTCTTATTCTATACACACATTCTGAAACTGATTGACCATGTTTAGCACTTTAATTTTTAAATCAATAATGATGTCATGATTCTCTTACATTTCAAGAACTAAACTTCTACACAATATGTATCAACAAAACAACAGAGATATTTACTAAAAAAATTGTGCAAAATACTTAGAGAACATCTACAAATAGATCAAACGAAGGATATTCTTTACTATTTTACCGCCAAATGGAATTCTTTTTCTTTGTTCTCTATTTTCTTCTCTCTCCCTGTATGGGACATTTGTCCCTGGTCCCACTGAGTTGTTAGAAAAGGGGTTACTAAGCCCTTGACTTTAAATCAAAAAAGAAACCTGAAATAAATCAATACAGTAGTTCCTTAACTTTTCTACTGGTTCAGCCCTTCACATGCTCTCCCACAGACTGCATGGGCTTAGAAGTCTCTCCCCTTTTTATCTGTTCACCACTGAACAGGGGCCGCTTGAAGAAAAGCCCCCGACAAGGTCAAAGTCTGTCTCACAAGGTGGCTGCCGTAACGAACCAATTCCGTGGATGGGAAGGAGGATCCCTAACTTTATGAGAGAGTCAGTTCAATTCTGAACTTCCAGGGCCATTGAATTGTATGGAAACTAGCGAACGATATAATTATAAAGTGGAAAAAAGAACCGCAATATCTATGGGGCTATGGGCTCTATTTTCAGTGGAAAAGGAACAGGTTTATGTCTTCTAAGAAAGGCTATTATGTTTTGAGGTTACTGTTCCAAGTGTTTGAGTTATGGAAGGCTCTGGTATAGAGAGGATTTTTGTTTCTAAATTGGCAACAACAGTAATGAAAAAACTAAAACTATGATTATGCATGTGAATAAATCTGGTCTTCTTACATAACATGGTGTTTTGTGCATCACCACCTCCACAGACTGTCCTTCAAAGAGAGCGAGAAGGCCAGTTCACTGGCAAATGGGGTTTAAATGGAATCAGAGGAAGCAAACACTTGTACCATAATTCCAAAGAAAAGACGATAGCTTCAGATAAATATGCCAAGTGTTGGCTGTATTAAAAATAGCTATGTTGAGCCATCTATGAGCTGGGTTGTCTACATAATGGCCCCCAATAAGCCCTCCATACTTGGGTTCCGGTGGGGCTTCTCTCGTCAAGAACAAGAATTCACCCTCCTACCCCCAGCCACTGGATCTGAGCTAATCTAACGACAAGGCACGACCTCAGGCCCTAGGTGTTATGACCCCGGAGAAGTCAGCTGTGACGTGCAGAATTCTGATCCGTACTGGGGAGCAGGGCCTGTATGGATGGCAGGATGACAGATCCCTCTGCGGGCAGAGACCCAGCCCCGCAGCCCTCCCACAGGACCAGCTCAGCCATCCTGCCCACACGGTGGCATCACAGCAGACAGTCCCTCCCTGACAAGCGCGACCCCAAGCACGTCCTGAAGGAACAAATCCTTCTTTTGAACCAGTGAGATTCCACTACGTTCCGTGCATCCTTGGATGATTTAAATAACTGCATGACCACATTTAGAATTGTTTGTCTCAAATTTCTCTGCCAAATTAAGTGAATGACTTTTACACTCAAAAAATACAAACTGATAAATGTGACTAATGGGTGTTCTTAATAAATACAACTGATTTATTTCAGGGAAGAAAAACTGTAATTAATCTGTTGATTTAATATATGTTTTTGTTCATTTAAAGTAGACTAAAGGGAAAGGGGCACATAACCCTATTTATAAATTATAATTTATAGGTTACCCTATTGAATTGCCATGAAATCCTTGATAATATACAAAAACATATATTACCTGCCAACATGTGGCAGCTGATATTTTTATTATTATTTATCTTATAGTGAAAAGCTTCAATATGGTCTGGAGATAGTCTATAAAAACCAATGTTATTTTTGAACTCTGGTAAGTTACAAGAGGAATTGGAAGAGTGGAGGAATACATCTTTTGAATCCAGACAAAGCCGGAGGAAGAAAGGAGAGAAGCAACGCCTACTTGGGAGATCGTCACTGGCTTCGCTCAGCTCTGCCTTCCTTCTTCACATCCCATCCCTCCATCCTCTGCCCCGGCTCCCTATTCCCACCTGGCATCCCCACTCCTGTTCTTTTCTACATCAGAGCTGAAGACGATAAGCCACATTCTACTGGATCACAGCCAAAGCCCAGAGCCCTGCATTGTGACCGACCATTCATACAAGCACATGGGCGGAGGAACAACCTACAGAAGATGACGCGTGAGGCTGGCTCTCCTTGAATCATCGTGTTTCATGTCTGCTCAGCCACTACCCACAGTTACAGTGAGTGCTTGAATTGAAGAGCTACATATGGAGAGAAACAGATCTCCGGCTACAAACTTCATTTTGGAGGATAATGAGAATCCTGGAACCAGGCTTCAGTTCTGCTCTCTGGCATGTCTTTTTCTTCTCTTATTTCCCTAATCTCCCCAGCGTTTCATCTGTTGTGACCTCATTTGGGCAGCAGCCGCAACAGCGCATTTTTTTCTCTCTCTTTTTTGTTCTTTTTTTCCCTTATCACCTTTATTCTTTATCATGACCCTTTCAATTCATTTACACAGAGCAATTATATTAATTGAAATAAAATAAATTATTAAAATCATTCTCAAGTTTCAGGAGTAGAACAAAAGATTTTAAATGGTTATCTTAAATTTAAACAAGAGTTGCTTTTTTTTTCCACCAGTTAAAAACTCCTAAAAAAAATTAATCATTTTATGAATAAAAATATTACCTTTGAATAACTGCCATTATTTCAAACTTATACTCTTTGAACATTTTAATAAATATTACTAGGAGTTGTAAGATTGAAACACAGGTTCATGTTTCGAAAAGAGGATAGATACTAGACAACATAACATCCATTTGGGGGACCCTTTCTATTCTTATGGTGAAATTAGAAGTGCAGCATTACAAATGTCAATAAGTCTAATGGAAGCCTATGACAAGAATAGAAAGAAAAACAGTTACTTACTCAAAGTGATGAAACCTAAAAACGAAAAAGATTCTTGCCTGTACTGGCCCCAAAGATACCTTTTATAGGTCACACTGTAGCCTAAAGTTTCACACATATTTTCCCTCAGGAAATCCCCATGGTACTTTGAATCTCTCCGGTGGATTTCCCCCATCACCACTGTTATTCAACATGGTATTGGAAGTCCTAGCCAGAGCAATCAGGCAAGAGAAAGAAATAAAGGGCATCCACATAGGGAATGAAGAAGTTAAACTGTCACTTTTTGCAGATGACATGATTCTTCATTTAGAAAACCCTAAAGACTCCACTGAAACAAACTATTAGAAACAATAAGCAAATACAGTAAAGTTGCAGGATACAAAATCAATGTACAAAAATTGACTGCATTTCTGTATACTAACAAAGACATTACAGAAAAAATGAAGAAAAATTCCTTTTGTAATTGCAACAGAAAAATAAAATACCTAGGAAGAAACTTAACAAAGGATGTGAAGGACCTATTGTGGTCCGTGCAACCAGGAGGGCTCTGCCTGAGGGGAAGAGTGAGGAGACTGAGAAAAGATACAGAGATAGGAAAGCTGGGATCGGGGATCCACCGTCCACGGATGTCAGAGCAGTGGCACAGTCTTTATTTCACACACAGTTTTTATACAGTCTTAGAATAGTTATCTATACAAACAAATATAAGCAGAACAAGCAGGCTTCCCATGGGGATGACCTTGCAGCTGCAAGGCCCTTGTCAGCTTACAGTCCGCTCCCTCCATTGAAGATTGCTGAGGGAAGCGTTCCCATGGGAATGACCTTGCAGGTGCAAGGCCTTTGTCAGCTCACAGCCCGCTCCCCACACATCCCCCTTCTCTTTTTGCTTTAAGCAGTGGCCTATGAGTGTCATATATAAAACCAGAAAAATAGAATTAAACCAAATCACCCTAGTCTGACAAAAGAGTATGAATGTAACAGTAATTGTTGTATGTACCTCTCCAGGGGACAAAACCTTATGTTGATACTTATAATAGATGGAGAACTAATGTTAAACTCAAATCATTGAATATAGCCAATTAGATGACCCCTATGTGACTGTGTCTGTCTTAGGTTGTTCCTTCCTTGAGGAATCTTACCCGTCATTGACTAGCCAGCCATCTTGTTGGGGTCAAGTTCTCCAGGTGGCCCCTATGCGGCTGTGCCTGGCTTAGGTTATTTTTACCCGTCATTGACTAACCAGCCATTTTTTGGGGGTCGAGTTCTCCAGATGGCCCCATATGCGGCTGTGCCTGGCTTAGGTTATTTTTACCCGTCATTGACTAACCAGCCAACTTTTTGGGGTCGAGTTCTGCAGATGGCCCCTATGTGGCTGTGTCTGGCTTAGGTTGTTCCTCCCTTGAGGAATCTTACCCGTCATTGACTAGCCAGCCATCTTTTTGGGGCCAAACAGGGAGACATAAGGTGTAAGCACAAAGGTGAGGTAAAGTCTCTGAAAGCATCAGTCTCACAGACTCTTTTGTGTCATAAAAATTTTTCTGGGGTGAGATGTTGGATCGAGGCTTCAGACCTGAGGTCTCAGGCGCCTGTTGGCCTACAACCCACTCTCTACACCTATACACTGAAAACTATAAGAAATTCTTAAAAGAAATTGAAGAAGACACAAAGAAATGGAAATATAGTCCATGTTCACGGATTAGGAGAATCAACATAGTAGTTAAAATTTGCCATAGTTAAAAAAAAAATGCCAATTTACCCAAAGCAATATAAAGAAAGATTTAATGCAATCCCCATCAAAATCCCAATGTCACTTTTTTTAAAGAAATAGAACAACAACAAAAAATCACATCAGATTTGTATGGAATCACAAAAGACCCTAAATAGCCAAAGCAATCCTAAGAAAAAGAACAAGCCTGGAGGTATCACGCTCCCTGACTTCAATCTGTACTACAAAGTGACAATAATCAAAACTAGGATTTCCTGGGAATTCAATGCCAATTCTCAGGAATTTTTTTCACTTTCCCTTTCCTGAATCCCAAGATATAAACTGTTTTCTGTTCTCCACGATGAATCATTTCCACAAAGTGAAGGCCAATACTACCAACCACCTGGGTTCAAGGAGCCGATTTTCCCGACTTCCCAACCAACTTTTCTCGGGATTCAGGGATGGAAAAGCAAAAAAATTCCCAAGAATGGGTGGGAATTCCTGCCCAGAAACCCTAGCGATAAATAGGAAATATGTCTAAGAGATACATCGTGAGTAGTATGTTTATTTCCCATTGTGGGTATTACTGGGTTCAAGAAGATGATTTTCCCAATTTCCTGACCAACTTTCCTTGGGATTTGGGAATGGGAAAGCAAAAAAAATTCCTGAGAACGTGTGGGAATTCCCGCCTGGAAGCCCTAATCAAAACAGCATGGTACTGGCAGAAAAACAGACACACAGACCAATGGAATAGAATTAAACACCCAGAAATAAACCACATAAAGATGGAGAGATAAGTTTTGACAAAGGAGCCAAAAACATACAGTGGAGAAAAGACAGCTTTTTCAATAATTGGTGACAGAATTGGAAAGCCACGTGCAAAAGAATGAAATTAGACTGCTATCTGTCACCATGGTACCAAAATTAACCCAAAATGAATCAAAGACCTAAATATAAGACCTGAAACAATAATCTGCATAGAAGAAAACATAGGTACTAAACTTATGGACCCTGGTTTCAAAGAGCATTTTACGAATTTGAGCTCAAATGCAAGGGAAGTAAAAGCTAAAATAAATGAATGAGACTATATCAAACTAAAGAGCTTCTGTACAGCAAAAGAAACCATCAACAAAACAAAGAGGCAACAAACTGAATGGGAGAAAATATTTGTCTCTCTGATACGGGGTTAATATCCAAAATATATAAAAAAAACTCATACAACTCAACAACAAAAAATCCAATTAAAAAATGGGCAAAGGAACTGAACAGCCACTTCTCCCAAGACATACAAATAGCCAACAGATATATGAAAACACGCTCAACTTCACTAGCTATAAAGCAAATGCAAATCAATACCACCATGAGGTATCACCTCACACCTGTGAGAATGGCTATTACTATCAACAAGTCAGAACAAGTGTTGGAGAGGCTGTGGAGAAAAAGGAACCCTCACACACTGTTGGTGGGAATGTAAATTATTGGTACAGCTGCTATGAAAGGCAGTGTAGAGGGTCTTCAAAAAATTAAGAATAGAGTTACCATAAGACCCAGCAATCCCTCTCCTGGGTATCTAACCAAAAATTTTTGAAAACATTTATTCGTAAAGATGTATGTACCCCTATGTTCATTGCAGCTTTCATTTATGGTGGCCAAGACATGGAAACAAAGTGTCCTTAGATCAGGGGTGTCAAAACTGTGGCCCGCAGGCCAACTGCAGTCCGCAATCTATTGTTAATTGGCCCACAGCAAATTCCAAAAATATATTTAGTTTAAATAAACCAGGTGAGGCAATACGTCCTTCACCTCGAGTGAGTGGCCCGGCTGTTTGTGTGTTTTACTGCATATGGCCCTTGGTGAAAAACGTTGAAAAAAGTTTGGACACCCCTGCCTTAGATAGATGATTGGATAAAGAAGATGTGATATATATATATATATATATATATATATATACATACACACACATACACACAATGGAATACTATTCTGCCATAAGAAAAGATGAAATAATGCCTTTTGCGACAACATGGATGGAATATTGAGATTATCATGCTAAGCGAAATAAGTCAGACAGAAAAAGTGGAGAACCATATGACTTCACTCACATGTGGGATATAAAACTGAAAGCAACAAAGGAACAAGACAAACAAACAAAAACTCACAGACACAGACAACAGTTTAGTGGTTACCAGAAGGTAAGGAAGAGGGGTGTGGTAGGTGAGGGTAAACAGGATCAAATACATGGTGATGGAAAGAGAACTGACTCTGGGTGGTGAGCACACATGTGATATATATAGATAATGTATATTGTACACCTGAAACCTGTATACTTTTACTAACCAACATCATCCCAATAAATTTAATAATAATAAAAAAAATCTATAAGATTATATCCACAAACATCAGGCTTTTCTTCTAGCTTTTCTGAAAATGTGGACAGAAATGAAGAAGTAGCCCGCCCCCATGCTTTTCCACTGTACTTATTATATGGGTGCTGCAACCTAGAAACTCCAAGGCAGGCACTCTTTTTAGATGTGACTCTGAAACTAATGCTGAGGACAGTTTGAAAGAATTGTGGAAATATTTTTAAGCACGAGACAGTTCTTTTGACTTTAGCTCATCTCTGAAAATGTGACAAGTTGTGCTGGATGACAATCATTTAGGTGATTTCATTCTGTTTGTTTCCTGTAGCTTCCATGTCCCAAGGTGGGTTCTTCAGATGTAAGTTGATGACTGACGTTCATTCAAGTTTAAGACTGAGGCTTGAAATTGCCACGTGGCAGGTATGCGTGTGTGTCGGGCACAAGCCGGCACGTGATCACTGACTTGTGGAATTCACGTTACATTAGATGGATGATAAGGGTTCCTGCTTTTCACCTCCATCTCCTGATCATCCCAACATTTTCTGTATCTGTCTCCTTTGCTTCTTACGAGGGCAGATGCTGGGAGTCTGAAGATTCTCATTCGTGAAACTGGTGTAAAGGTGATACTTATTCGTAACTATTCATAGGGTTTGGATGAGATCAATATCGGGGTAGGAAGAATCACCGTCTCACTCAGGGAAGGAATTTTAAACATGAGAGTATTTTTAACCCTCAACTACACTGGCCTGAGAGAATGCACATTTACACAGGAAGGCATCAAAGAAATGCAAATGTGTACTATTGAAGAACTTCAGGGAGTGTGTCATGGAGTGTGTCCCTGGGATTAAATACTGGAAAAGATAACGTACAGTTTGAGGTGTCATATATGGCATGCTGTTGTGTTTTATTTTATTAATTAGTAGCTGAAAATCCTTGGCAAATAACTTAGCATCTCTGAGAATTTATCCGTAAAATGAAGATAATATCCATAGGATTCTTTTGAGAATTAACTGAGATCATGTCGCACTTTCATGGTACGCACACACACAGAGGCTTACAAAAACTCGCGATAACTGTTATTCCGATTGATGGCTCAATAATAGCATGATGATCTTTAAGACTCATGGTCTTCATATCTGTGTGTTTGGACATGGCCTTATTTTCTATATCGATTTATACTTCTACTTATGTTTCTGTTTTAACAAATCACATTTCACATTACATTGCCTGGGTCATGATGACTAGGTTGTCATCATTTTATGTAGTGATATTTTCATTATTTCAACAAAATCAGAAGCTTTGTGTAATTAGGTGGAATCAATAAGTATCCATTAACTTTGGATTTTTCATATTTACAATTATATGAGGATATTCAGAATTGTAAACACAGAACTTTGCTAAAATAAACATTTCACGTAAGTACAAGAATACATTGTACTGTTTAACATTCATTTTTCTTACTAACTTAATTTACATTAGTAAATTATTTTATATTGGTAATTAACTTTATTTTGGCAAATAATCAATGGGAAAACAGAATTTTTAATTTATAAAATTTCAATTTAATGTGAAAATTTGGCAAAATTTCACATAAAAGAAAATGCAGCATTATTTTTTCCATTTTATTTGAAAAATATTTTGTAAACATGATTAGACATAGATTTTAGAATATTCAACAGCAACACACTTAGGTGTAAACTGAAGATTAATTTACATTTTATTATGTTAAGTTTGAAATTTTCAAATCTATAACTAATGCAATAAGAATTAAAATACATTACTGATGGTAGTATTAAAATCTTTAATAAATATTTTAGTTCTAAAAACATTTTTTGCTTTTTCAAAAGTGTTTAAGATTATTTTTACATATACCACAAAGTACACATATAATGACTAACAGATCAAGGACCTAAATGGAAAGTGGAATCGCAATTCAGTAAAAACATTTAAGGAAGAAACAGCACCAACCCCACAAAAATTCCTACAGTATACCGAAAAAGAGAAGGAAAACACCATGTAACTCATTCCTTGAGGTCAATACAACCCCACAACAAATCCTGGCTCAGTTACCACAAGAAAAGAAAACTCCAGGCCATCCAGCTCATGAATCCCAAACAAAACACTAGCAAGCCAAATTCACTGATTCCCCAAAGGAGCAACTCATTCTGATCAAGTTGGGTGCGCTCTAGGAATGCAAGGTTGCCCTAATACTGGAAAGTCAATGTAATTTACATCAGCAGGACCAAAAAGAGAAACTGCATGATAATCTCAATGGACAACTCTTGAACAAAGATTATTACAAAAATTCTACAAGTAGAGAGTCCAGCACAATGACTTTTCCCACCTGTTCAACAGTTAAAACTATTTTGCATATTTATTTTCCTCTATTTATTTATTTAGTCAGTTAGTTAGTTATGTAGTTAGTTATTTGCTGGTATATTTTAAAGCAAATCTCAGACTTCATTAAGACAGGAGTACAGGGCCTTCTGAATTAAATTTATTGGGGTGACAATGGTTAGTAAAATTGCATAGATTTCAAGTATACATTTCTATATTATCTATATATCGTACAGTGTATTCAGAGTCAGTTCTCCTTCTGTTACCATATATGTGACCTCATCTATCACCCCCCTCTTACCCTATGGTAACCACTGAACTATTGTCCGTGTTCATGAGTTTTTGTTTCTTTGTTTGTCTTGTTCCTTTGTTGCTTTCGGTTTTATATCCCACAAATGAATGAAGTCATGTGGTTCTCGACTTTTTCTATCTGACTTATTTCACTTAGCATAATAATCTCAAGATCCAACCATGTAAAACTATTTGAAAAGTTTCTCTGTAAGTCAATACACTGTGTTAGCAAAATATTCTATTTCTGCTCTTTGAGAGTTTAGATACTAATTTCTTTTGAAAAGAGAGGGGCTCTGTGTCATAATTAATCACTGTATAACTTGTGTTTCTTATCAAGTGCTTATCACAATAATGGGTGATTTGCAGAAGATGGGAATAAAAGAAGATAAAGTTCATAGCCACAGGGGCTTTATAAACTACTTGTATTCAAAACTTCTTATCTTAAAATTGAAGGAAATATATCATGACACATTAGAAATGTGAAAAAAAAATAAAAGTGGTTGAAGTATATAGGTTTGATTGTTTCTCTAAAAATCGGTAACAGTTTTTTTTTTTACAAACAAGTTTTATACTGAGGCCTGGACATAAGTATTTATTCAAGCCATGGTTTTTGACAACATGGTAATTATCTCATAGGGCTGATATAATTACGTTGTTATTATTTTTCCCATTTTACAGTTGAATGGATAGGTAAATCTAAGAGCAGATGCGAAAACACAAAGATATTGGACACCTGAATTTTAAATTCAGATCTCATGTGTTTAATATTATACTATTCTATATAAATAAATGTTAAGGCTATAAAGCAGCAACTCATTTGTTCTTGTTATGATTGCTCATTATAATTATTTCCTTGTAAAGTTTAAAGAACTGACTTATTTCCTCTTTATCACTGTGACTCCTATTTTCCTGGAAAATTAAATAAAAATTACTCCAGGTACAAATTATTCTTTGGTCTGTCCCAATTTTATATTTCATTAGGAAATAATCTGGAATATAATCAAAAGCATTTTAAATATATAAATTAAGTCCAATGTATTCTTTTCTAATTCCAAGGAAACCATGTTTTGTGTGAACTACAGTGACATCTTGTGGCCCAAAGTGTTTTGTTTGTTTTTATATACAAGTCATTCACATTTTCTGTTTCTTTTTACTGCCACGTTCTAAAGCAGGCAGTTTTCATTAGCATGGATTCTGAGCAACCACTAAATATTACAGAAACAAAATAGTAGGTAGCAAAAGAAGAAAATTTGGAAGTAAACATGCCCTAGACCATTGCTGAACTACTTCTCCAGGAAGGGGTTGCATTATTTGAAGTGTATTTTAAATATTGAAAGAATATATGGAAAAGGTGATGTAACTTCATCCTAAGTTTGAGAGTAAGTAGTCTTAATGATTGTGTTACTTTCTGTGTAATTAAAATGGAAACAATAAATCGATATTTTTTATTTGAATGTCATCCTAATGTCTACATTTTCTTACAACCCTTTTTTTTATGATGTGTACATTATTTTTGCAACTCAGAATCTTTAGTTTGTTTCTTTGGGTACATATTTATAAGCATAGTGAAGTTACACTCTCCTAAAGCCTCTCTTTTCTTCAATTGTTTCAGTATCTGCCAGATGGATCTGGTTATTTTCAGAGTTCCCCAGGGTTCTGTGTTTAACACACTGAATCACATCTTCAGATTTTCAACAGGAAGCTCAATTACTGCACATACTCTGAAAATATAATTTGAACTGAATATATATCTGAACCTGAATATAGAGGGCTGCAGTTTCTAAAGTTAATTTAAGAAAAAAAATAATGGTGATATACATAATACAATGTATTCAAATCTAATTTAATATAATTTTCAGCTAATTTTATTATATTATACATTCATTATTTAATAATGTGCATCTAAACCTATTTCTGCTCTGTAGTCAGTTTATGTTTTAGTAAATAATTGGTTCATTTTAATAAGTATAATAAAATCAGCCCCCATCTCATTAGCCATATATGCTGACATCTGTAATTCTGCTGTTATTGTTCTTTACTTCTGGATTTTTTCCCTGCAAATTCCAAAATGAGAGTACCTGTTTTAATAACGAGCTTTCCTTTGATAGAAATGCAGGTGACCAGTCATACACCGACTGATTCTCACTGCAGAGATAAATTGGTGTCTTGCTACGAGGGCTGCACCGGGATCGGGACTTCTGGGTTGGTTGCAGCTAGTGATGGTACTTCTAACCAATAATTGAAGGAGTGTTTTTACTTTAGGGTTTTCTAGATAATGTATAAGGATTAACCAGAAAGGCTGCTCTCACTCTATGGGATACCATCAACTTGAGTAAATCCAGAGTAAATTATAAATATCAAGCAGATATAATATTCTGCCCACATCTACTCATTTCTCTTTAGAATGTTGGAAAAACCTGCCTGCATGTTGGCTCAGGGCACAGGTATGACCCTCAGGTAAGAACCCAGCTTTCCTTTTTTCATGTCTCTGAAAAACATTTACCTGATGTTTCTGATCTTTCTAAATATAACCTATAAACCGAGTTATTCTTTATATGAATTTTGAAAACTTTTTCAACTCATGATTTGTACAATAATTATTGCCACATGTTTGATGCATTTTAAACAAATACTACAAAGCTCTTCTGATGACATGGAGAGAAATCAGAAGATCAAAGGTGTGTTTTTATTAGTAAAGTGGTTTTGCAAATAGCATATAGCTTTCTGAGACAAAAATCACTAATAAATTTGTATGGTCCCAATGCTTTAGCAATAATGTCCTTTTTCATTTTAAGAGCTATCTACCTCTACTATTACAACCCTCGTTTAACAGATGAGGAAACTGAAGTGAGGAGGGGTTGCCTTGCTCAAGGTCACAGAGGCTGTTTGCAAAGGGAGGGAGGCTTCAGTGCCACTGTATTAAAATTTATGATTTAATTAAGAGAAATCCAGGTCAGTGTTCCAATCATCATCCAGGTAATTCTAATAATAAGGACTCACTACATACTTGCTTAAATGGGCCTCTGTAGGAACATGTAAACATGTAGCCTTCCCGTGTGATCTCAGAGCTGACTGCACACTGAATGTCACTCCTAGATCACACAGTGGACATAAATGGGGGCGTTTACGGAAAGCCTTCGAGGATATCGTAAGTTGATAAATAGTGTCCAATACATGAATACCATATAAATCATCATAGATCTTATTCTTTATTTGCAAATATTCTACATATACACATATATGTGATTTTTCATGTGTTGTATTAGGAAGTTTTCTATTATATTTTTTTTCTATGTAGCTTTTATTGAACTCTGCTCATGATATACACTCAATTTATATTGTGCATATATTAAAATTATAACGTAAAATTTAGATTGATTTTCTATATTCCTTGAAATGTGACTTGGCAAGCACCTCTTGTTAGGGAACATATACAAACACAATTGTGTATGGGTTGTGGGGTGTGTGTGTGTGTGTGTGTGTTTGTGTGCGTGAGAGAGAAAACAAAAAAATATAAAAAACAAATGTAAAAACATATTAAAAATGGTGAGCTTAGGTAAATGTAAAAGTTATACTCATGAAGAAAAAGTAAAAACTATTAATGAAATTTTTTTCCTTTAAACTTTAAAAAATTATATTTCCTATGATATGTCTGGAACTTTCTTAAGACAGCATATTTAGATACTAACATTTAACTTATATTCTTACGTTGATGCTCATGATCATAAAAGGGAGAAGTAAATAGTTTAATGGAAAAAATTATTTTATGGTAAAATGCATAAAGGCTGAAAGGTGATGTATTTTTTACATATATGAGTACATTCCCTCCTGTAATCGAAAAAGACTCCTGGATATAACAGCAAGTATAATACTTTGTATGTAAATAAGAAAGAACTATTGAGCTGAGGAAAAACATCTGTTAATTGATTTTATGGTCCAGTACACACAACTCTAAGTATCTTGATAATTCAGGGTAAAGGCTTGTTTTTTCTTGTAGCATCTGGGTATTTCAGGCAAAAGCCGTAAGTAGTTTTCCATCTGAATAACTTAAGAATTGGAATTAATATAAACCTGGCTAACACTGAATTTTAGAGATTCAGAAATTAAACTATTATATTTAATTTTATGAATTTAAACGCGTGTGAACCTATATATTTGAAAAGAAAGGATATATTTGCACCTGTCTAGACTCCAAAGGGTATTAGGCACTATTAGTCATATTTCCTTTCTGTATCATGTGCTATCATTTATTGTGAAGACACTGCATTAGCCTCAGGGGACTCTCATTTAATTAGCCACCAGTGCTACATGGAACTTTAATTTGTATACATGATCGCAGGAGATGATGTGTGTGAAAGAGTTTAAAAAACAGTGCTTAATTTATATGAGTTAAGCCAAAAAAGTACAAGAAGGAAAAATAAATACTGTAACTTGACTTAGATCCAAAACTAACAAGAATCCAAACACCAAATGTGGATATGTGGATATATGTTGTTAGAACATTGTGGATGGTAGGCAGAGAGGATGCAGAAATAAACTGCTATTTTTTATTACAAAAATCTACAAGGTCTAAAAATATATATGAGAATGTAAGAAATAAACAAGAGGCAGTGAGATATATATATATATATATATATATATATATATATATATATATATATATATATATAAAAGAAAGTAACATCATGTTCTAAATTTGAAAATCTTGGTAAATGGATGGATTTCCAGAGAAAAATAAATATATCCAAAATTTTGTGAATAAACTTAAAAGCCCAATTATGATCGAAAAGAAATGATATAAAAGATTATCTTAATATTTTTCAACTCATTATTTTTAGTGTGAATGATTTCAACAGCCATAAGCACATTATCATATCTTCCTTATGCAAAAGAAAACTCATAATGTATTGAACAAAACTAGTAAAATGTTTATTACAAACTTGATTCATCACTTTTTAAAAATTAAAAACCTTTCCTGTAATAGAAAGGAATTGATTTTGTGTGGTGAACACACACTACAATATATAGATGATATATTATAGAAACGTACACTTGAAACCTATGTAATTTTACTAATCAATGTCATCACAAAATTAATAAAAAAATAAGTAAAAATATAAAGGTCCAAATAAGGAATTTAAGAGTGTTTTACATAAATGATAAGGAATATCTGAAACCAACTTGCAGCTCAGTTTATTTTATAATACATATTTTCATCAAAAATTTTAAGAAAAAGTTGTTTATTTTACTATAATCATTTAATAATTTCTATAAAAATTCTTGTCAATTAAAAAAGGAAAACATCGGGCCGGCCCGGTGGCTCAGGCGGTTAGAGCTCCGTGCTCCTAACTCCGAAGGCTGCCGGTTCGATTCCCACATGGGCCAGTGGGCTCTCAACCACAAGGTTGCCAGTTCAATTCCTTGAGTCCCTCAAGGGATGGTGGGCTCCGCCCCCTGCAACTAAGATTGAACACAGCACCTTGGGCTGAGCTGCCTCCCCAATGGCTCAGTTGGTTGGAGTGCATCCTCTCAATCACAAGGTTGCCAGTTCAATTCCTCAACTCCCGCAAGGGTGGGCTGTGCCCCCCGCAACTAGCAACAGCAACTGGACCTGGAGTTGAGCTGCGCCCTCCACAACTAAGACTGAAAGGACAACAACTTGACTTGGAAAAAAGTCCTGGAAGTACACACTGTTCCCCAATAAAGTCCTGTTCCCCTTCCCCAATAAAATCTTAAAAAAAAAAAAAAAGAGGAAAATATCAACATTTAAAATTTTGTAGAAAGTCCAAAAGCCTTAGATAACCACAGGAAGAAAATATAACAAAAACATTAGTGATATAAAAGATTACAAAACAAAAGTCTAAGAAATCATAAACATTTAAGCAATGGCTTATTTTTTTTAAATGGAAGGTAGAATAATTTTATTAAACGATACAAAAGAACACCAAACTATTTTAAAGTACGTCAGCTATATAAAGAAGCAAAAATAAGTTACTAAAATATTTGAAGACTTGAGAGAAAGAAGAAACGTGCCACATACCCAAGACAAATGACATTTTTAAAGAAGTTAAGTACCCAAGATTAATGTATGTACATAAAAACTTCAGAAAAACTTTTAACAAACATTGAAATTGGAAAAATTATTTTACAATTATTATGTCCTTAATGGTTGAAAAGACTAAAACTGTCAGTGGCCCCAAATCAAAACAAAAGCATTCTTGAGAAAAATCTCAATGGTTATTTGCACTCTTTCCCTGTATTAGTAATGTATCATGGGATTAAAAGTTAAAACTTCACAGTCATTGAAGTAAAAGGTATATCACCAGGGATAAAGAGGAGAAATATATAATAATGAGTCAATTCATCAAGAAAACAAAACTCCGAAATGCAAATGTACATACAGCACAGAATTACAAAATACAAGAACCAAAAAATACTAGAACTTGAAAGAGAAATCCATAACTATGGCTGGAAATTTCCACTTACTAACAGAACAACTAGACAGAAAATCAATAAGCATAAAAGAAACAAGTAAACAACACCATTAAACAACCTCACCTCACATTTATAAAACACATCAGCAATAGCAGAATATACGTTTTCAGTAGCACATGGAACATTCACTAAGATATTATATTTGGGGCCACAAAAGAAACCTTAACACTTAAAGAAATAGAATTATGCAAAGCAAACTTCGAAAACACGATGAAAATAAACTAGAAACTAATATGAGGAAGATATCTGAAAGATCCCCAAATATTTTATAATTAAACCAATTCAAAATAACTTTAGTTGTATAAGAAAGTCACAAAGAATATTACAGATTATTTTCAATTGAATTAAAACAAAACATATTAAGTTTTGTGAAATGCAACTAAAGAAATACTTGGAAGGAAATGTAAGAACTAAGTGCTTATGTCAGCAGAAAGTTTTCAAAGCAATGAAAGAAGGACATAAAAGATATGGACAGAAATAAAGATGATTTAGAATGGAAAAACAAGAGACAATGAATGAAACAAAAATTTGTATTTTTGAAAATTTAAGAAAATTGATAAAAATCTATCAAGCACACCAAGGGAAAACATTTAAAAAGTCACAAATTACCAATACCAAGACCAGTATGGATCTTATAGACAATCTATGAATGATAGTCAATATTATAAAAAACTGTCTATAATAAATTTGACACTTCATATAAAATGGATTAATTCCTTAAAAGATAAATCATGCTAGAACTCCATCAAGAATCAACCTATAATTTGAACAGTTCTGAATTGTTGAATATATTAAATTGAATTTAAAATTTTTCCTGAAAAGGAAACATGATGACTACAAAGTTTTACTGGTAAATTCTATCAGAGAAAAAAAAATGTCAAATTTATATAAACTCATCCAGAAAACATATAACAAAAGTAGACACAGATATCACAAGAAAAATTACTAGTGATCAATATTCATAGAAATAACTTCAAATATTCAAATAAATACAAGCATATCAAGTAGAATAACACATGAAAAGGACACCAAACCATGACAAGTAGGCAAGGTCAGTTCTGTCAAAAATCAATCCAGGCACTCGCCATATCAACAGATTGAAAATAAGACATATAATAATCTCAATAGATGTCTAAGAATTGCTTGAAAAAAACTAGCAGCCATTCAAAATCTCTCTCTTAAGAAACTAGGACAAAAGGTATTTTCCAACCTGTTAAAAGTCACTTACTAAAAATCTGCATTAAGATTGGAAACAAAGCAGATAAGTCTCCTTTTTCCAGTCCTATTCAGCACTATTCTGGGGTTCCTTGCCACAGCAATGATTAAAGAAAAATTAAAATTAAAAAAAATGTTGTACCAATTAGAAAGGAAGAAATAAAATTCTCCTTATTTGTGTATAGCAAATAAGAATTAAAATATACTAGAAAAAAGTCAATTTAACACAATGGCAGTAGAGGAATATATGTAAAACCTACTTTATGTCTATATGTTAGAAATAAAGAAGGGAAAATTGAATTAAAAATACCTTTTACCACCATACCACAAAGACATGAAATATATAGGCATAACTCTACTAAATTATGTGTAACATTTCTATAATGCCATCAGTAAAGCTTAAATGTGATACATTAACGTAGTTTTAAATGCATGGAGAGACTTGCCACAGCCATGACACACTCAGGGTAAGATGTCGTTTCTCACTGAAGTGACACTTACAGTCACTGCAGTCCACACGGCGTGTTTTGTTCAAACCTAGCGGTGACTCTAAAGTTTATATATAACAGAAAAGCAGAAGAACCAGAAACCATCCCCAAGCTGGAGAAGGTCAGGGTGCAGCTTGCAGATTCCTGCACTGGGCCAGCCTCTCAGGGGCCGCACCTGGGAAAGCCACACAGGTGTGTGTCCTAGCCAGCAGCGCCAGCAGCCTAGGGAGCGTCCACCTGGCAGAACTTTCCCGGATGGGGCCAGGCGCCCCCACTCTGCATTGGGGATCCATTGCAAGCCCCCGTGGGTGCCTGGATCAGGGACAGTCCCGAGCCCTATTTACAGTTTTCTCCCCCACACACACACCTCTGATAAAGTGAAGTGATAAATAAGCAAAGCGAGAGACGAAGAACAGTAACTGCCAATATGAGCGAACAATGGTAACAACATACTGCGATGAAAGGTATGGGAAGGTGGCCCTGCTCGGGCCCTTGTGTGGCACTCACCCTTTGGTGACGCGTGACAACGCCAGGAGACTAAGGGGGCAGTGCCCGGCCTGGGCCTGGCGTCCGGCTGCCCTTCTGCCCACAGGCCCCGCTCGGCCCCGGGGCGCGTCCCAATCGCAGCACCACTGCCCTCGGGCCGCGGGGCCTGGAGAAGCGAGCTGGGCGAGGACCACGGGCGTTGTGATAACGCAGCATCCCACGTGACGCGCAGACAGCTGCTGCGTGCCGGCCGCGCGTGGGCCAGACGCAGCGTGGAGACACTGGCGGATGGGAGGAGGCGCGTCGCGCACACCTGAGGTTTCCTCGCGCACCTCAGGAGGACGCAATGGAAAGCTTAGGAGTTTACTTCTGGAATTTTCCAGTTCCTGTTGTCGCTGACATGACATGGAGGCACTTAGGATAACCATCATTATCAAATAACAAAGTTGATTATTTCCTAACGAGCATATGGCCAGGTGGGGGGCGGGGTTCCTCTTCACAGCCACCCGCAGCAGCTGTCGGAAACCATGTGCCGCTTGGAAAAGGCGGAAACAGCCATTTTCTTAGGAAAGTGAGCAGGAACCGTGGGGAATGTGTCAGAGGGAAACGCGGGTGGAGTCTCTGGTAACCCCCCTTGCTCCATGGAGGTGAGGGGCTCCAGGGAGGAGCCTCCAGGACCCCCCCCTTGCTCAGTGGAGGAGAGGGGCCCGACAGGGAATTAGGGGGACGCATGCTTCCCTCCTGCCCGGGACGCACTGCCAGCCCGCCCAGACCACACTGGTGCTGTTACTCAGCCAAGGCCATGGCGCAGTGGAGGAAACTCACCGCTTGCCTCAGTGGCCCCGGCTTGGCTGTGGGCTGGGGTGGAATGGAGGAATTGAAGCACTGCCGTGCCTGGAGGCCGTGACGTGCCCTGTGTATCAGGCTGTGGGGACAGAGCCCCAAAAAGCAGTTTCCAGGCTCTCGGCCTCACATAGAAAGGTGCTGGCTCAGGTAGTAAATGGCCATGACTGTGATCAAATGGCCAGCAGCTGTGGCTAGTTGGCCGTCAGCTGTAACCAGTGAGCCATTAGCCATGAATATAACTGCCGTGGCTAGGCTAGTAGCAAAAGAAAAAGGGGGGAGCTAGCAAGAAGATAGTGGCTGAGTCTGCAAACGGCACAGTGAGGGTTGAGAATTGTGTTGCTCCTGGTTCCTGTGTCTCCAACCCAGCCGCCAGTGACAGTATAGTGGTGTGACTCCCCTACCTATGGCTCCGTGGGTGTTCCTGTTTGGCCTCACCATGTCCTGCGTTCTTATGTGGGGAGTGGGACCAGAGACCCCACAGACCCCGCGGGACACCCTGCATGACACATGGCGTAGTCGGCAGGATCCCCTGCACTACACAGGCAGCGAGGGCATGGCTTTGCTTTTGTAAAACTCGAACTTACATCTCCTTTGACAAATGTTGGTCTGCTGTTAATACACCTGTTAAGACCACTTCAGTGAAGAGTAATAGAAAATGCAAACAAGGGGAAGCTGTACCGCTTCAAGCAACAAGATGTCTCGAAGTAGAGCCGGGCTTGCCCAGTGCCCTGGTTCCAGGCTGTCTTCACTGCCACCTTCTTCTGCGTGCCAGCTCGTGGGGCCACTCCCCCACCCCCCACTGAGGGGGGTCCCGGGGTCCCCACAGCTGCCATGTTCTCACACAATGATGCTGAGGAGGGATATGCTGCTGTCTTCAAGTCGTTTTTGTTTTCAAGGGGACAAAACTGTTTCCAACAGCCAGAACCCGTCACCATCTCCTTCCGAACCTACACCACCTAGAGACCAGTCCTTGTACTCACCCTGGACCATGCCACAAATACTCAAGGCGTTTGGGACAAAGAATAGGGCGCATGCATGACAGTTTTAAAAAGTCCTCTTAGCTTTGGTGATTTTTTTTCCCCCAAACTTTTACAGTTTTCTTTACTACATCTTAAACTTTCATTCAGTAACTCACATTTGTGTTTTGTTTTTTACAAGCATTATGTGTAGTTTTAAAAAATGGAATTATTTTTGTGGCAGAATCACCGACAAATTTCATCTGTGAACAAACATATTGTAAGTGACTATAATTAATCACAGAATTTAATTGATAGAGTATGAAGTTCAAAGACATGTATATTACTTGATTACCCCTTTGTTTTTCCCCCATTAAGAATAATATAGCCATTCAGGGTGCTGTGAGCATCTATCAAGGCTTTGGAGGAAACCTGGGGTAATTATATTACTCTGCACAAAAATTATCTAGTTAAAAGTGGTTAGTTCCATTAATAAAATCCTCTTTGAACCCAAGGTCCATAAGTTTAGTACCTATGTTTTCTTCTATGCAGTTTATTGTTTCAGGTCTTATGTTTAGGTCTTTGATCCATTTTGAGTTAATTTTGGTACATGGTGACAGATAGCAGTCTAATTCATTCTTTTACATGTGGCTTTCTAATTTTTCCAGCACCATTTATTGAAGAGGTTGTCTTTACTGCATTGTATGTTTTTGGCTTCTTTGTTGAAAATTATCTGTCCATATTTATGTGGGTTTATTTCTGGGTTCTTGATTCTATTTCATTGGTCTGTGTGTCTGTTTTTCATATGACCCAGCAATCCCTCTCTTGGAAACCTACCCAAAAAGTCTGAAAACATTTATCCATAAAGACTTATGTGCTCCAATGTTCATTGCAGCTTTATTTACAGTGGCCAAGACATGGAAACAACTAAAGTGTCCTTCGATAGATGGTTGGATAAAGATGTGGTATGTATATACAGTGGAATACTACTCTGCCATAAGAAAAGATAAAATAGTGCCATTTGCGACAACATGGATGCATCTTGAGATTATAATGCGTGGGGACAGAGCCCCAAAAAGCAGTTTCCAGGCTCTCGGCCTCACAGAGAAAGGTGCTGGCTCAGGTAGTAAATGGCCATCGACTGTGATCAAATGGCCATCAGCTGTGGCTAGTTGGCCGTCAGCTGTAACCAGTGAGCCATTGGGTACTAATATAACTGCCGTGGCTACGCTAGCAGAAAATGGGGGCTAGCAAGAAGATGGAGGCTGAGCCTGCAAGCTGCGCAGTGAGGGTTGAGAATTGTGTGGCTCCTGGTCCCTGTGTCTCCAACCCAGCCGCCAGCGAGAGTATAGAGATATGACTCTCCTACCTATGGCTCCGTGGGTGTTCCTTTTTGGCCTCACCATATCCTGCGTTCTTATGTGGGGAGTGGGACCAGAGACCCCACATGATACCCTGCATGACATAATGCTAAGCGAAATAAGTCAGATAGAAAAAGTAGAGAACCATATGATTTCACTGATATATGGTGTGTAAACCTGAAAACAACAAAGGAACAAGACAAACAAATGAAGAAACAAAACTCACAGACACAGACAATAGTTTAGTGGTTTCCAGAGGGCAATAGGGGAGGGGGATGGTAGGTGAGGTTAAAGGGGATGAAATACACAGTGATGGAAGGAGAACTCTGGGTGGTGAGCACACAATGTGATACACAGATGATGTATTACAGAATTTCACACCTGAAATTTATGTAAGTTTGCTAACAATTGTCACCCCAATAAACTAATTTAAAAAAAAAGTGGTTAAGAGTGATTCTGCTGTAGATGTATAGCTATGACTATTTCTGATACCTGTCTTTAATATCTGTATGAAATTAGATGTGTGTGTGTGTGTGTGTGTGTGAGAGAGAGAGAGAGAGAGAGAGAGAGAGAAAGAGAAAGAGGAGAGAGAGAGGGAGACTGTGTGCCTGTGTTTCAATTGTTGTCTCTGGATGGATTGCAGTGCTCAGAATGGTTTATTTATTAGGTTTGTTTAAATGGGTATTTTTACTTGAATTTCTTTCTCGTCAATATACTTTACCCTTTGAACCAGTTAGAGCCACATTATTTAAATAGAAGCAGGTGATGCTTGGGGGAAAGCAATCTTTTCATGCAATCCTTGTTTCCTCAGAAAGTAGCACTCAAGTGTAGAGTGTTGAATGCTTTTGGAATGCATCCTTATTGTTATCCAGGGACAGGTTGACATTAAAATAACATGAATCGTGATAATATAAATGACAAAAGCACTACTGCAATCTTTCATGCTCTTGAACTTCCCATAGTTCAGGAAATAACCACATGGCCACGTGTTTCTGTATGTTGCTTCTACAACAGAACCGGTTCTCAGATGGGATGATTAGGAGGATGTCAGCTCTGAAAATGTATGAGCTACTTTGGTAGGACCTCCCAGCCCTGACAGCACCACTGCAGGAAACGCTGGCTGAGAGGCTACAAGCTTTACCTAAGGGAGTGTCTCTAAGGACAGAAACGTAGCAGCTGGATTTGGCAGGAGTCTCAGTCAAGCAGACAGCACTGTGTCCTCAGATTAAACAGGGTTTAGAAGTACCTCCCTCATACACATACTGATCCTAACAGAGTATGGAGCTTCCATCTGCATTTTGAAAGGGCCTTAGGTTAGAGCAACTTGGAGTTCTTTTAGTGTTATCAAACTATCACAGTGATATCAGCAAGCACACGATAAAGACAGGACACGCAAGTTGATTTGCTGGCACAGTCTCCTGGCGATGTGTGTTCAGTGATTCATGTGACACTAAAGTCCACAACATGTTCAGCTTCTCCCTTCTAGTGTCCTTTGTTTGTTTGTTTTCCAGTTTCCAGAGAATCAACTCTTTGGGTGCAAGAGAGAAGTTATATGTGAGGGTGTTCCAGAAAGAAAAGTAGCAGTATCATTGCAATTGTTCTTAATCAATGTCCTAATTTTCATATTCACTTTTTGAGTCTCCATACAAATGAAAACTGTGCCCATCCTCTTGGAAGTATGAAAATAAATCATGTGATTCAATTTCTTGAATCACAATTTTATTTTACTTTTTCCTACAGTTGTATGGTTTTTTTCTTATTTATTATGTATGCATTTATCAGTAAGTGGTATGTTTTATAGTATAGGGTATATTCATTGCCAATTGATTTTCTTTTTCATTATGAGTCAGTATGAATACATTATCATTAAAAGATTCAATTTGTGCAGCACAAATTGTGTAACAGAGAAATGTACCAGCAAATATACACGCAAAATCTCACCTCCTTTCAGTGGTTTGGTGTTCGCTATGAATTTATGTGCTTATCACTTTTAACATATATGTTGTTATCTGGTTTATATACTTACTTAACTATATGATTTGTATCTTTTTATGTGAGAACATAACGTTCTGACATTTCCCCAGTTTCTCTTTTCATTGTGGTAAAATATGCATACTGCAAAATGTAGCATTTTACCATTGTTAAGTGTACAATTCAGTGGCATTAAGTACATTCACACTGTTGTGTGACTCACTCCATCCATCAGAGAAGTCTGTTTTCCAAAACTGAAATTTTGTACCCGTTAAACATTAACTCCCCAGTCTCGCCTGCATTAGCCCTGGCACCCACATTCCACCTTCTTCCTCCACAGACTGGAGTGGGCTCGGTCCCTCACCTAAGAGGTGCCATATCATATGCGTCCTCGTGCATCTGGCTTATGTCACCTAGCTCAGTGTCTTAAAAGTTCACCCATACTGTAACAAGTGTCAGGTTTGCATTTCCTTTGAAGGCTGAATGATAGTCTATAATATGTATATAGCAGATATTATGGAATATTATTTGGTTTATCCATTCATCAGTGGACACTTGGGGCGTTTCCACCTTTTGTCCACTGTGAATAGAGATTTTATGAACACAGATATATAATACCGGTTCTAGTTCCTGCTTTTCCTTCCCTGGGGTGTATGCCCAGAAGTGGGATTGCTGGATTGTATGAAGCTTCTGAGTGTGACTTTTGGGGAATACCACACTGTGTTCCACAGCAGTGTCACTTAATTTCCCACCAGTGCTGACCACTGTGGGGCTGCATGCACATCGGGCCTCCCAGCCAAGCCCAATTTACTCCCAGAACTGAGAGACCAAACATCCTTGTTTTAGACCACTTCATATGAGGCTGCGCCATCACAGAGCAATAGCGACTAACAATAGGAACTGATAACCGAAAGTGGGTGATGCACTGACACCGCCTTGCCTCCGGCAGGAAATGAAAACTGGAAGGTCCTCAGGGAGACCCTGAGTGAAGATCGCTGAGTATAGTCAGAGGTGGGGAGGTCCCTATCATGTAGCCAGGACGTTTGGCAATACCGGCACCTGTGGTTACCTAGGAGACGGGATGTGTAATAAACAGGAGGCGGGGAGATTGGTTTTGTTGCTGTTGCGTATATGGTACAGACTCAGAGATCGGAAGGAGAAACGAACAGGATAGGTAGGTCTCAAGGGGAGTTTAGAGAAAATATAGACTTACTAGATTCAACAATGAAATTATTTCTCGTCCTGTTACTTCCAGCCAAAGTCACACCAATCAGTGAATTGAGGGAAACACAATGCCAAGTGTACAGCTGTAAGGCCCTTCCTGAGACTTCAGCATGGTCTCACAGCTCATTTTCCAGACCCACTCTGTCAGGTAAGAGAATTTCTAAAAATATTTAAAAATTGTCCCACAGCACTTTGACTCTAAATAGAGAGAGAAGCCTGGATCAGAGATAGATGAGAACATGGCAATTACTCTACTTTAGTAAACTTCACTAAGATTGATGGAGTCTGGCATATTTTTAGAAAAAAAAAATTCAATTGAAAGGACCACTTAATTTAAACAAGTCTATATATTCTAATTGTATTGTTTCATTTAGAGAACACCTGACAATAAAGGTATACTTGTATTATTTATAGAAGAGCTATGATATTTTTCTCAAGTTTTTTTTTCTTTTTATGTCAGATGAAATTATACAGAGGTATTATTATAATTAAGGATATTTTAACAATATTAAAATAAAGATAACCTCTTTTAATTTTTTAAAATTCTATTTTGAATTATATTTATCAGAATCAGTACAGTGTTTATGTTATATATTTTTAATTATACATTTAAAACACTTGTTCATTTCTACAAAAAAAACTAGTTTTTAGGGATTTAATTTACCATTTCAATAAAACAAATCACAGATTTTGCTATATTGCATATGTTGTTAAAGAGCGTGATTCTAGAAGACCAATAACTTATTTTTTTTGCTTTTACTTTCCTGTAACAAGAATAACCACATTTCCTATCAGCGAATGCTGTATGATTGGTAAAAATAAGTCAGCCTATTTTTTGCTTCATTGCTGCTTCCGTCTGTAGAAAGAATCTCACATGAAGCTGAAATTATTGTACCAATTTGCTAAAAAGCAATCTGAATCACTTTCCAGGCCTTGCTTTCTCTATCTGCATGTTCATGAATGTATATTAACTTACTGTTGAGTAAGGAGGTATATGTTTGTGGATGAACTTTATCAAATTTAAATGTCTATGATACCCCAGTAAGCATGAAGCCTAGTGACTGGTTGCACCTGTTCACGGAATTGATTTCTCTATTCACAGGGATTCTGAAACACCAAGTGCAGAGAGCTACCACTGAGGAAGTCTGACAGACTTAAAACTGTGTGTTCCAATGAGCCACAAACTCTCTGACAAAGGAGAATATGAAGACAGACTTAGCAGTTGCTTTGAAAGTCATGAATGGCTGTTACTTTCTTCTCTGAACCATGGAAATGAATCACTGTATATTTGCAATAGAGCATTTCACTTCCATTTAAAAATTATGTATTTTATCATGTGAAAGAAATGTTAGCTGAAGATTAAAATTTGCATTATCTGAGAAACCTCTCAGGCACCCGAATAAATGATGGTTTAGTAAACATAAATATTCAATATATGCATACTTTTTTCTCAACCCAGCTTTCACTTTTGTATTTATTTAATCATACCTATTTGGGTTGAGACATGCACAATTTCCCACAAATTATTCTAATAAACCACTAGATCGATGTCCACTGATATCAAATAACTGATCATTGCTTACAGGTAATGCAGTGATGGATAATTATTTACAGGTGTTTTCTTCATAGAATAAATCCATATAGCAATAAAAACATCGTTTTCTCCTATTCAGAATTCCCCAAAGTGTCTCAAAGTTAGTACTTACATATCCGTAGGAATTTCAAGTTGTATGTCCTTGTAACTTTTTTTCAAATTAAAGGACTAACAAGGTTAAAGGGTTTGTGGGTTTTTCATTTTTTTCCAGACTTCAACCCATTTGTTAGCTCAATATGCATTAATTTCAATCACCAATTTGTTAACCCTAAACTTGGGTGTTTATGGCTGTGTGAAAAATGTCGTGTGTCTAGAGTTGTAAAAAAGATGCTTTTGGAAACACTGCACTACCCATGTTTCTTTGATGAAGACAAAGTTCTTTTTGTACTTTAATTTGTATAAAATAAATGTAGAATCTCCAAGCCCAAAGTCATGGAGCAAAACTACTTAGGCTCCATTGTTTGTTGGCACCGGTGAGCCACTTTTTAGTTAATGAAAATCAATATGACACTCCAGAAAATGTGAAGTATAGAACTCGTCCCTACTTTTTCACAGCAGTTATCTTCCTCTTGAGAGTCTACTTTTGTCTCTTTACGCGGTGTTTACAGTGATCTCCTGTATGTCCACAGGGGACACACTCTGAGACCCCCAGCAGATGCCTGAAACCTCAGACAGTACCAAGCCCTATAGATACTATGGTTTTTCCTACACACACACACCTTTTCACTTAAAAGAACTTTACAGCTTGTCCTTAGCATATATGAATTGCCAGTGTCACTACTCTCGTGCTTTCGGGCCATCAAGTAAAATAAGGATGACTTAAACGCCAGCAGTGGGACACCTCCACTGCTGATCTGGTGATCAGAGGCCACTAAGTGAGGAGTGTCTGCAGCTTGGAGACGCTGGACAAAGGGGAGATTTATAGCCCGGCAGGACAAGGGTGGTACGAGATTTCATCACACTACTCAGAATGGTGTGTGATTTAAAACGTATGCATTGTTTATTCCTGCAATTTTCCATTTAATGTTTTAGGACTGTGCTAGGCCATTGGTAACTGAAACCAGGGAAAGTAAAACCTCACATAAAGGGGGACTGCTGTACTCTTATTGTCTGACCACAGGGAGGGATTCAGGGCTGAGGCCTAGCCGACATTTTCCGCTGGTTTTTCTGTTCATTTGATTGTCCCAAGGTTGGAACTATGCTGTGAGTTTGCTCACCCAATAATATGCCTTTCCCTACAATTCAAAGAGATGTGGGGTGGGGAGGGAGGGTAGTAGGACAATTTGGGTGGCACATGGTAGCCCGGGCTTCCCGTGACAGGCTTTTGGGGATCCTAGAGGAAGAACATCTATGGAGACAGAGCCAGGAGTCCAGTTTCCAGGCTCTCCACCTCACGTGGAAAGGTGCTGGCTCAGGTAGTAAATGGCCATCAACTATGATTGGCTGGCCATCAGCTGTGGCTAGTTGGCCATCAACTGTAACCAGTTAGCCACTGGCCACTAATGTAACTGCTGTGGCTATGCCAGCAGAAGATGGGGGCTAGCAAGAAGATGGTGGCTGAGCTAACAGGTGGCGGATTGCAGCTAGCAAGTCAGTTGGGTGGCAGGCAGAGAAGCAGACAGCATGTCGCAGGTCGTGTGGCTACAGCTGCCAGTGAGAATATAGTGGTCCGACTCCCCTACCTATGGCTCTGTGAGTGTTCCTTTTTGGCCTCACCATGTCCTGCGTTCTTATGGGGGGAGCGGGAGCAGAGACTCCGCAGGCCGCCTCGCAGGACACATGGCGCAGGGTCCCCTGCATGACAGCATCTTTGGCAGTTTTCACTGGACCGAAGCAAGAGAAAGGTCCTCAGCAGGCCGAGGGCAGGAAGGCAGGGACTCTGTGACTCCAGCTGCATGACGCGACAGATACAACGTCCCAGTTTCCGTAACAGGTAAGTTTGCTGTATGGAACTTCTGGAAAACTACCGGGAAAGAGTAACAGAATTCTCCAGAGGACGTTCTTCCCTGAGATACAGCCCCAGGTGAATTATTGAGAGCGACCTTCTGAAACTAAGACCTTGAGTGTGGTTCCTCGCATAAACTGGAGCATGACACCGCCATGTGACACGGACAGCAGCTCGCCACGAGCAGGTAGCAGTGAACACGGGCGGGTGTAAGCAGCGCCCCCCAACCCCCAGCATACTCAGTGTCTCCCCTGGCTGCACCCATGGCCCCTGCAGCGCCGCTTTCCCAGGCTTGTTGCTATGCCCACGGGCTTCCCACGTCCTTCCCACTGGGCGTCTGAGGGCTGCGGGCTCCGCGCTCAAACACCCCAGGGACAGGACCCTGACACGGAATGAGTGGGGCCTGGCGTTTTCATCTGCCTGTTGGGAAGGAAGGACAGGCCGGAAATGCGGATCGGCCTGAATCCACGGGTAGCTTGGATGGTCAGGGTGTTGGAAGAGAGAGACTCGGTGTGTGCAGCACTCATCTGGGGTCATTCCGATTCAGACCCCTGGGCCCTGAAAGGCAAGGGAGCCAATTCAAACAGTCTCTAGTTCCTGCTGTGCCCGGTAACCACCTGGGTAAGTCCACCTGGGCGCAGGGCTTTCTGATGTCCGGTCTGCGCAAGCGCGACCCGCAAACCTAGAGTCGACCTTCTCTAGATTTAGAGGCTCGCTTCTCACGGGACAACCACTGCCCTGCCCCGTGCCTCTGCCAGCACTGCCCCTGGCCATCCTGACTCCATCATTTACCAGCGTGCTTCTCTGCCACACGGCCCCTGGGAAGGAGACAGGCCCGTGCCCGCAAACGCCATCCTCTGAAATAAGCCCACTACTACAAGGCTGGGATCAACCACTGAAGAGGCAGGACAGAGCCTCGCTGAGTGACAACGCCTAGCAAAACCCATCCTGCGCCCACAAAGCCCGGAACCAGGAACCGGACTATGGTGCCCTCTCCCGCCGAGTACACAGGTCGGGACCAAGGGTGAGGGAGGGAGTGGTTCCCTCCCCAGGACACTAACATCTCCCGTCTCCGGGATCCCATCACTTTACGCCTGGAGATGCAGGGATTTGCTGGACTAGAGATCTTTCTTACTGAGGAAGAAAGCTTTCTACTAGAGTACAGAACATCACTTGCATGCACCAGGACGTAAAAGTTCTCCCGGCCACTTGGAGCTCATCAGGACACTGAACGGAGGCCCTGACTGGGGGATCTGGGAGAGATTTGGTGTTTCAGTTTCTAGAGTAAAAATGGTAAAAGACTGCAGTAACTGCACACGTGCAGGCTAACGAATGGTTCAGCTAGCCAAGGCTTTACTTCAGTTGTGTGTTCCAAAGGGGAAATCTAGTGAGTGGAATACAGTGCAGCTTCCAGCAAATAAAGACGCCCCCGCCCAGGACTCCCTCTGAGCACTTTCCCTGACGGATATTGAGGCTGCCATGCTGTATGCAGATCTAATTCTGCCAGTATTCTTAGGTAAAAAACAAGCCTAATGCCAACGGCATATGTAAGTTTGGATGTCATTTTTTATCAGTTCAACTGCTTGCATTACTTTGGGCTTCCCAGGCGCAGACTGGGACATGAAGATTTGCATAAAATTATTTTATTTGTAAGGTGTTCCCAATGTGCATCGGTACGGAAGAGAGGAAATGATGCAGGGAAGGAAAAGAAGCCGATTCGGGTGTGCTTTATTAAGCAAGTTACCCTGGTGAGCAACCGAAGATAAATCCTGCTTTGAAAGCAGGGTTCTCTGAGCAAAGGCCCTGCTACGTGCCCTGGAGCCTGCGGACCTGCGGTGTATCACATCAATCCCCATTAGTCTCTGGTCCAGACCTGCTCCCAAGGGCACGTTCATCCACTGGCACTTCCAAGTGACAACGGCATAGCAGGTCTCAAAGGGTAGGGAACACCCTCAGAGGAAGAGTCGCACCGGCTGGCACTTTGAAGTTATTCTGATGGGGACACAAATATGAAATACTAACGGGGTATTCACAGTGCACCGACTACACCTAACACGTTTCATTTGCTTAGGGAGAAAAACCGTATTAATACTAAGATATAGGCTTTGTTAATAATTCCAGATTAGGACAGATATCTGTTTCTGTGTTTTGTTGCATTTCGTTTCCTTTCCTCAAACTTCTGCACCATCTTCATCTTTTATGGTGAAATAGTAAAATAAATATTCAAAATTTTCTCATATGAAGATTATAATTTTATGTCAAGCACTAGATTATTATATCACATCAAATAAGGTCAATGAGATAATTATATGGGGAAATGCTCTGTAATGTTTCAATGTGATAATGATTTCAGTTAATTAATTCCATAAATTCACTCACATTTAAAGATCAAATAGCACTAAACGTCTTAACTGCAAAGAGCTGGCAAGTTAATCAGGTAATGGAATTTATTTTCATATATAATACTTTCAGATAAAAATTATTCCTTGAGTAAACCCATCCATAATATGGATCATATTTTATTTCATTCCAAAGCATATTTAAATTTTAATACCTCATATTTCATATCAGAATATAAGATACAACCAATTCTTCCATGTTGAGTGTGTCTTACAAATGTGTAAGGTCGCTTAGCAATGCTTTCAATGTAGTGTAAATCTTATATGTTCTAGCCTAAATGAGTCATATAACTTGAAACGTAATGAACATTTGTAGAAAAAGTCATAGAGAAAAAAAATGCCTGCATCATCAAAATATTACACATCAATTACAATGAGAAAATATAGCAGTAGTAAAATCCATTGAAACGAATACTTCTTTAAAAATATATCTGGTTCATTTAAATACATTATAAAATAATTAGGAAAGTTTTCATTATTATTATCATGGATTGTCCATAATGGCTGTAATTCTACTAAATTTTGTCTTTAATAATATTCACTGTATTTGCTATAACAGGGACACGAATGATTTTATAGAGTAGCATGAGCTATATGTTACCAAATTTCTCTCATTTTCATAAAATGTTTTCATTCCTGTTACATTTAATATTAACCACGCCATCTTTAAAATAAGCCTGTTATCTTAAGTGATTTCTCACTAGTCCTTTTCTTATTTGAGATGGAGCTATAACCTGTAGGGATGAGCTACTAAGACATTCTACGGTATATACGTCACTCAGTGGAATTTAAAAATAAGGACTGGTTTATGAATTTGTAGTGGAAGGGAAACACATTTTCGAAAATTGAAGCACTTAGTATAGGTTGTGATATTAGGTAATTTATCCAAAATTTTATTTTCTAAAATTGCAACTTAAGATATACATATGTACATTCCTTTTTGTTAATAGTATGAGTAAAATCACCTTGAATGTGAAGAATATTTAAAAGATTGCAGTGGAAATCTTTAAAACAACTTTATGATGGCTAAAATGAAGTTTAAATATTACAACACTATTTGAAAAATGTACATCAGAACAAACAAAACAAAACATTAATTTAGGCTAACTCAATATTCCTTATTTGAATAACTATTGTTTTTATAAATACCTCCAATTTCTCCATTTTACATACACTTCTATAAAAAAATATATCGACTACAAAAGTAAATGATTATAGAAAGGATTTTTGGCATCACAATTGATAAACTTTATAAATATCACTAAAATATGAAATATTTTACTGTAAGTAAAACCTATAATAAATTCTAAATAAAAAATACTTGGCTCTTATCAGTTGCAATCTTTATTCTTAATGTATTCCATAAGGCTCAATGTCAGTATTCCTGGCAGTGAGTCAGTTGTGCCAGTTAGGAAATTCTCATTGGAAAGACCAGGAAGGGTATTCAGAAGAAGAAAAATACATGAGTGCTCCAACCAGGTGAAAGATACCAATCTGCCAGATTCAAAATATCTGCAATTTATTGAACAGTTGCAAAAAGGAGGAAGAGAGGGACTCAGTGAACCCTGATTCCCAGCAAACTATGGAAAAGCCAAATGCAAACATAAAAAAATGTAATTACAGAATCATAGAGAAGACTTAATATCCTTCCTCCACCCCACATACACCACCGCCACCCGGACTAGGTAAGACTGGCTTTAAATAGTGAGAAGGGAGAGCTGGATGTTTATTGTATCCCCTAACGACAGACGGCAAGATAGTTTGAACAAGCCTTCAAGCCACGATCCATTAGGCAAGCAAAGCGAGAGAGGTTCTGCATTGTACACAGGTAAATGCATACTACGTACCTTGTGTTAATGAAATGAAGCCCTGGACGTGAGGCTGTGACATTCAGGTAAAAAGTCTGCAAAGGTTAGTAAAAGGTTTTTCACCAGGGACTAGTTAGCATATAAAAAAATCTCCAAATTTTCCAGTCACTAGATAACTTTGAATCATTCTCTGCGTCTCAGACAAGCACTAACCACTGAAAGCTGAACAGTAAAATGCCACATCACTGTCTTCTCTTACTAGAATCTGAAGACTATAATATATAAGCACACTGCATCATTCTTATCTGCAACTTAAATTGGTATTGAGGACAAAAGAATTCCATCAAAAGGAAAAGTATATAGTAATACTATAGCTGCCAACTAATTCTCAGATATTGTTTCCTTTATTTCATTTTGAAGTTAAAAGATACATCTTAAATAAAACCTATATAGTTATGACTTACTTCTAGTAGATGTATGTTTTAACTTCAAAATGAAATAAAGGAAACAATATCTGAGAATTAGTTGGCAGCTATAGTATTGTGTGAAACCAACATTGTTGATTAAAAATAATAGTTAAGCATAAGCAAATTATTACAGATTCTAAAGTATGTTGATAGTTACTAATTCAATTTTCTTTGTTCTGAAAATAATTTCAAGAGACTGTAATAAGCAATTTCTGAATACTTCCAAATCTACACACACACACACACACACACACACACACACACACACACACACATACGCGAGAGAGAGAGAGAGAGAGAGAGAGAGAGAGAGAGAGAGAGAGAGAGAGAGAGAGAGAGAATTGAGACTCATTTTTTGGGGGCAAAAAATAAAGCTAGTAAATTATACCCTTTAGTGTTTTCTTATTCTCTAAGAACGTGGTTTTCGGGCATGATCACTGTCTATAGTTGAAATGCTAAACACCCATCTTCAGGGACTAGACATGCTCCAGCAAGAACAACACAGGTGCCTGAAATGCAGCACCCATATACTTGTCTAGGCCACATGCTTGTAGTTTATTGGTTTTTCCCTGTCACACATGCTCATTTAGGCAGATGGACCTTTCAATTATTCCCACAAATGGAATGGCAGAGAAGAGGCAATCAAGTCATTTATAAATTGTGTTTAGTTTTATAAATCATATTTCCACTATAAGGAAGGGTAATATATTATTCTCCACATTACCTTTTATACGCAACCTTGCTGCACTAGTCTTCTACCCTTTGATATTTTGTAAGATTTTTTGACAAAACCCTATTCATATATATGTCAGATATTATAAAATTAGATCAATTTAATCCAACTCTATACAAGAAAAATGTGACTTCATGTTTTAGAACTCCTATATATTTTGTGCTCATGAAACCAAAACTAGTTTATGGCCTCTTATTTATGACCCAAGAATAACATTGTTTGTTTCACTTTTGTACAAAGTTAAATTGCCCTTTGTATTATTGATGTGCAGCAAAGTCTAACATTATTTTTATAAAGTCCATTCTAACACTGAAGAAATGAATTCAAGAATATAAAAGTTATGTTTTGAGATAAGTAGACTCCTAAAAAATCTAGAATAAGAGAGAGCTCAGTCAATTATATGTGAATCACATCACCTAATAAAGTGTATACAGTATATTATTTCTAAATCAATAATGCTAGCTTTACTAATTAAAGACTTTTTTAAGTATATGATTCCTACTACTCCCCCCAAAGAAAGCATTTTAAAACATGCCTTTATTTCAACTTTTAGACACAGGTAGTAAATCAATCCATTTACAGCAAGACATTTGCAGTTCTGTGCAGAACACTTGGCAAACACGTCTCGTGTTGATTCAGTTCAGAAGAGGTGCCCATGTCTCCCCAGCAAGCTCGTTCCTGTCTCAGCAACTAAGTGTCCCCCAAGCCTGATGGAATTCTTTTGTTCTGGTTCTTGTTACGTTATCAGACCCGCTCCAAATTGCTTAGATAAATGACACCTGGATCCAGGTGCCTGTGTTACAGATTGTCCACAGGTGACTTATGAGTTCCTGACATTTGGGTTTGCAACCTCTGATCCAAACTACTGACCCCACATCCAAAATCGGTCATTTGTTTTTGTTATAGACGAAAATATTTCACTTTAGAACTCTCGATATTATACCTAATAGCCCACTTGGAATACATATTTTAAAATTACCCACAATACTCAGATACATTGATTTGAGGTTATAATAAACAGAAATACATCTAATAGATACATTTCTCCTCTGAGTTGAAAGCTGAGAGGATCACCTAGTTGGAATCATCAAGATACTAAGCAAATAGGCTTACAGAAGACTTAGAATGCTAACATTGTGATTTCTGTGAAAATTAGGGGAAACTCTGTTCCTTCTACATGAAGTGTGTAAGAAAATGTGAACGAAATCCAGAAAGGTCCAAGACCCAACATTACACGTCATAGAGATTTGTGTTACATGACCTGGAAGCCTATCCAGCTGTTTATAGCATATGGCAGTGTTAGTAAATAATACACTAGCCCATAGTGTTTTAAATGTGGTCGAAACAACCCAACAGAGAAGGAGTGAACATAGCGTAGAGATCTTGGACTTTCAACCGCCAGCAGTCATTGACCTATGGCTCTTCTCTTTTGTGAAGTTGAGTGTAATTTTGATTTATGTAAAACGATTACATTGTGTTGGGTAAGGGAGTTAAACAAACAGAAATGGGTGGGTTTGTGTTTGGAAAGAGAGAGCTAAAGTGTAAATGCCTTTTGTTTGGTCAACATGGTTTGTCATACTTTTAGGACATCAATTGACTTTTTTCTTTAGCAAAACATCATTTTCCAAGTAATTTTGGTGAGACAATAAATCAAGACATCCTCCTTCTGCCTAAGGATGGGAAAGAGGATCAAACTATTTCCTTAAGATTATATCAGTGGCTTAATGGAATATTGAGATGAGTGATGCTAAGGAAAGTTTTCAAAATAAGAAACTCTGGTGTAATATCTGACAATCTCTTCAAAATTCTCGAAGGCTGGATGCACATTTGTTCCTTTTCGTTTCAAAAGCAAGCTGTTATTTTATTCTTTAACCATGTAGTAATTTGTGTATATGTGTGTGTGTGTATTTATTTGTGAGTGATGTTTCTTAGAAAATGATCCACAGAAATGTTAACACACATAAGGTGCCCAGTCATGATTGTACAAACTGATAGCCTTTCATAAAATGAATCTACCCATGTGACCAGCACTACCTGTAGCAACAGAAAATGCCTCAAAACTCGAGAGCTCCCTTGAGGCCCCCATAATCATTAATGCACTCAAGGGTACCCCCTACCGGATTTCTCAGATCAAATCTAAATGGAATCAGTCATTGTATGCGGCCTTCCTTTGCTCTTCATTTTGTTTATGATGTTCAGTTTGTTCTTCATGTGGGTTAAGCTATAACTGAATTTTTACCATCCGTTTTACCAATCACTGAGAACGTGTTAAAGTTTCTCATTATGATTGTAGGGATTGTAGATTTACCCATTTATCCTATTAATACTTTCAATTTTGTTTTATTATTTAAAACTGCTATTCAGTGCACGCAGACTGAGAACGGTGGTAGCTCTATGGTGGCAGTGTCATGTTCATCTTTATGAAGAGTATCTACTTTATGCCTTTTGATTTATTAATCTGTGGGAAGTGAAGGCACGCCAGCATACTTTTAGAAGTGTTGTAATGTCATATCTTTTTCCATCCTTTACCTGTAACTTTTATCTATTCCTGTATTTAAAGTATGTTTCTCACATACAGATTTAATCACTTTTAAGCCTTTCTAATAATCCAGCCTTTTAATGTGTACCACTTTATGACTTCTCACAACTTCTGTCTCAGCTGACCAGATCTTTCTTTCTGTATCTCATTGGCTGTACCTGTTCCTACAGATTTTAGGGTGATAATTTGCTCTATGTTCAGTTCTCAAGTGGGTTCAAGAAAAGTCGTTAATTTTCAGTTTATTCAGTGTTTTGTCTTTTAATGATGGAGTGATGACTTCCAAGCTTTGTACTTGTCTAAGCTAAAAACAGAAGACCTGCAATGTTCTTCTCAATATAAAATTTATTCTCATTGAAGAGAATTTATGAAATGCAGGAAGAATTATGAAATCAACAAACAGTAAGACAAAAAACTAGCAACAACAAAGAAAATCCTGGAATGGATTCCTGTGGACCTAAAATAAAAATCAAATATTTTATGAGGACCTTTTGACACCATGCATGGGCAAACATATCCCATTTCATGGCTCCCCCAGAGAATGCGCCAGAGCCAAATTGGTCAAAAAGAATTTCAACATGTTGTCTCCTCTGGCTGACATGATTTTCAAACTCCTCATAAGTCCTTTCTTATTCTTGTCCTTTAAATCTCATTTTAAACAGTTCTGCTTAGAGACATGTTTCCTTAATCGCCCTATGTCAAATAAACTCTAGTTTCTATCAATTGTTATAGATCCTGAAACGCTAATGGATTTCCTCACTACTATGTAGTGCGTCTGTCTGCTGCTTGGTTTCGCACATTGCCCATTAAAATGCAGCCCCATGACACTCCAGTGACCTGCGCCTTGTTTGACATGTAGTGGGTTTTTAAGAAATCAATCCTTATCAGTAACTCAAACATTATCAAAGTATTCTTAAAGCCAATGAGTAAAATATTCATGCAGAAAGTAAATTTGAAATACATGTAATTCCCATAGACTCTGAAGCCTACATTTCAGTAAGTGATGTTTCCTACAGAGTGTGTAAGTGGACAAGGTATATTTCCTGTCTTGTATGAGTTTCCTTGTCTGTAAGATGAAGCTATTTATAGTGTCTAGTTTATAGAATTTCAGTGAAAAAAATATAAGTAAAATGTGTAAGACCTTAGAAGAGTCCCCAGGATATAAATGTTTAAAATGTATTATTTTCATGTAAAAATTAAACATGAATAATGATCATATGTATCACAAATGAAAATACACTTAAAATAGTCTGTCATATTTTGTAACATTTCTGTGTTTCCAAAGCATTATAAAAACATAATCAAATGTATTTCCATAAGGTTTTCTTAATTCTGCTTACCTTACATAGCATAGTTAATAGCCCATTACTTTATTTTACAGAGTGGAAGTCAAAGACAATGAGGGCAATTATCTCTCACAAGGTCAAAATCTATCGTTTTCAGGATATGGTTTGTTTGAGAGGAACTGATCTGCTTAAGAAAACATATTTATATTACAGTTAGTCTTCATTATACTTCCATTCAGCGTTAACAGTGTGTAAACAGTTTATACATAAATTTACAATATTGTAGAGGACCTCAGAAAATGTGCTTCATGGCACAGAAAGAGAACTAAAGAGAAAAGAGAGAACTCAGGAGCCATGATTTGGCACCCCAAACTGGCACCCACAACCCTGAGCTCTCACTAAAGTGGGGGTCCAAACTACTGGGGGCACTTTGTGAGGTGTTGATATTTCACAGGTCATGGCTCCTTGCCCCCAAGTCCAGTAATGTTTTCCTACAGTAGTCTGCTGATTCAAGGTTTTCCAAACACTGTAACATTCTTTTTTAAGTATCACACACATTCGTTAATTGGGGCATGTAGGGGTCAAGATATTTTACTCCCTTTTCTGCTTTTCTAACCCAGCTTGGGTCACTGTGGTGTATTCTGATTAACCTACTATAAGAACATCATTAACAAATGAATGAGTCCAGAAAAAATCAAATGGGATATTGGAAAGATGTGAAATGGTGTCAGAAAAGATTTGAAGATGTTCAGAGTCACAATTGTGAGCAAAGGAGCGCTTACATCAGGGTTTAGTTATTGAATAAGTGAAACAGTCTTATTGAAGAAGAGAGATTAAACTTGGCATTTGTGCCCATTTTTCTGTAACACTTCTTCCATTCTATATTTTTATCCAAACGAAATCATTTCTTTAAAATCTTACACTTTTATCCCTCTACCTCAGTGGTTCCTAAACACACTGAGCTTGGGATAACTTGGGAGACGTTAAGAATGTATTCGTACCTTGCCTCATCCATGAAGATTCTGAGATAACTGATTTTCCGTGCTGTCTGGACAGTGTATTTTTAAAAATTCTCCCAATAGATTCCAATATCCAGCCAAAGTTGAGAATATAGCTTTAATCGATGTTTTTTTCCCTATACTTTAACTCTTTCACTTATCTAATTATAGCTCATTTATCTATATCTCAACTGAAATGTCATGTTCTCAGAGTAGCCAAATGCAATATTCTTAGTTATCCTTAATTCACACGCCTATGCTATTTTGATACCTCCATGACCGAAAAGCTCATAAAATTTTACTGACAGAACACGTTTAAGGTTTGCCTTTTTTGCCAGAAAGACCCTGAGAACAGGAGGAATTTATGCCCTTTTTAATTCTGATATTCTGTCCTTTTCCACTTCAAATATGTACTAGGCCATCAATAAATTAAAAAAAAAAACTCAGACCAAGTGGTGAAAACTTCAATAATGATACATTCCATTTTAACATATGACACTATAACTAAATTATCTATGCTTTACTGAGTACTCATGACATAGCAAAGGATTTACAAGCATTAGCTGTAATTCTCAATAGCCTTCCTAGATGTAATACACATAAAACAAAATAATAAACTAAAGAGGTTAATATAATGTCCCAAGGTCACTAGCTAGGAAATACCAGAACCCAACATAAACTCAGTTAAGTTGACAACACCACCTTCGTATTTTGCACTACACAACACTATCTCAATAATACAAGAAAATAATACTCTAAAGTTATTATTCCAGAATAGATGAGGTCATCTTGTCAACTATCAAGTTTTATCAAGTAGCATTCAGACGACTGCTTTACAGAGAGAAAGAACTTCAACACAAGTGGTATCCATGACCAGAGCATCATGAATCTCGTTACTTTTTAAAGTTCCTCTATACCGTCCCACCCACAGACGCATACAGTGTATGCGATGGAATGTCATTTGGAGGTATAGCTTTGGTATCTTAACTGTGAAGATTTTTAATGGACATTTTAATATAAGATTTAAAGGCAAATTATATAACTGTGTAATTGGTATACATTTCTATTCAGATTATGGTGGACTGTTTCATTTTATTATATATTTTTTAGCTGAATATCAATCAAGACCAATGGTTATTTATAGAGAGACAAGTGGGTCTTCTGCTGGGCACGGCAGATGAGAGCACAGATTGTAGCAGGGCTATGTTCTTCAAAGACGTTATTTAGTGGTGCCAATTTCAATTTAAAATTATTTTACTTTCCCAGAAACACAGACTATTAAACTCACATTAATTTATATAACTTAATGCTTAAAAATGAGTTTCTCCTACAAACGTGGGATGGATAACATACGGATGATCACCGACAGAGACAATTCTCATCCCGGCAGCTTATTTTGAACACCAAGAGCAAATATAAGGTTTGCTGTTCCAGGACATAGAATATGTTAAAAACCTAAGGAAACTGAATGTTTATGTGGGCAGAGAATGTTTAGCTGGTAAAATGACCTTTCCATGTGAATGCACTCTTCTGTTTTTGCCTTTATTTAAAAATCAAGTTACAGAATCTTTATCATATTGATTGTTCTACATATTTTCAGGTCAAAACTGAGTGTGGTTATTGCATTATTATTTTTCATCTGGAACTTACTGATTTTCTGCCAGTATCTTACAGGTCAATTAAACAAGAGAAGGAGTGGTTACAATCACTTGATGTACATATTTTCTAACATACAGTGAGTGCCACAACGGCAGCCCTTCCAACGTCTGTCAGATCTTTAGCACTTTTATGCTGTGGTCATTTTGACCTTAGGGTATGTCAGAAATTCTTGTTCCTTAGGACATTTTTAAAAATTCAGACATTCACTTTGTTTATGTGAGTAAGAAATTAAACGTGATAAAGTGATTGTTCAACAGTAAACTGATTTTAAAGTTGGTTTCACCACGTTCTGAATTTCCTTTATGAGAAATTAATAACGTTTTGTTGCCATTATGCCCTTTAAGCTCAGGGGAGTTTGACGCAAAACGAGAACCACGACACTTGCATTTAGTCAATCATATATAACTGTCATTTGCTGTTAACTTTAATCTGCGAGCTATTCTTTCCTTCTTTGGTATATGATTTGAAAATATAAAAATTATACAAGAGAAATTATTCAGAATGCGAACATTGAAACTTATTGGTCTAACTACCAATTCTACCATTATAATTTAGCTAGAAGTAGGGCTGCTCATGGATATTACCCATTGGGAAAAACTTCATCTAAAATTAAATATATTTACTTGGGCATTACTATTAACTTATATAATTGACTTTCCATAATAATCAAGTCAATATACGCTGGTTGGATAATAAAAATTCAATTTGGAATTTTTAAATAAGCATAATTAAACAAAAATACCACTAAATAAGAATAAGATGTGAATTATAATTTCAGCTCTGCTTCTAAATGACTTTGGGAAGGCAATTTAGCATTGTAAACTATCAATTCCTGTTATTTTGATAACTGGGTTAGAAAGTCTCCTAAAACCAAATGTCCATGTTCATGTTCATGAAAATGGATATATTTCATCATATAAAAACCATCCGTGTTCATAGCTGCTTAAATTTGATCCCCTGAAAAAGTTGACAAACCATTTTCATAGAGAATTTAATTCATTAGATGCTTTCCTGAATCTTAGCTTGATGTCAGTACTATTCGAAGTTCCTGAATTCTAACCCCATCTCTTGTTACATCTAAGACTCTTTGGTTTTGGTGATTTTTCTACTTGGCCTAAAAAACTATTTTTGCTTTCCATACTAGCCTATAAAGCACCATCCCTTATAGTATGATTCAGGCAATGTGATATGTATCTTTGGTATGTTAACAAATACATCTGTGCCAAAAATCTGCAAAGATGTATTATTCCAAATGTGCAGGTATCATAAATAATTTCAAATATTCAACTTCACAATCCCACGTTAGACAACAAAAATCTTTGAATGATTTTACTAACCTTTCTTTGTTAAAAGATTTCTACTCTTCACTGCTTGATCCATCTAGATTCTATTGTCTTGTTTCTTGATACATCCTGTATGCATCTGCAGATTAAATGATACACATTAGCTGTTCAAAACATTGGCTTATTTATTAAGCACGCACCAAGCTTTTGACTACAACCTTTATTAATGCTCAGAATGCGATGACACACGTGCTCTCCAGAATGTAGGTCACCGTGTGGATGTCCTATTTGTACTTTTCAAAGTATCCACAATTGCCCTAGCTCCTCTGTTATGATGGCCACTTTGAAATTTCAAAACATTGTGACAGGATAAAGTGCAACAAAAGTTCAGGTAGGCCCCTTAGTCACAGATATGGTGAGAGTCTGAAGTTGTCATTTCTTATCTCTCTGCGTCAGTCTATTGATTTGGAAATTCAGAAAGTGGGATCATCATTGACAGCACATTTTATCTAGTAATTCAGACCAACCTTCATCATTCATCTTTAAAGTCTATCATTATTAGACGCAAAAATGAAATGGTTTGCAGGCTTTTTATAAACATCATTAAGAAAATAACATTTTTTTTTTCCTTTTGGAAACTTAGGGACTGTGGATCATTAGGCAAAATGATTATTATTTAACAGAAACTTGAATGTTCTTGGCATATAGCCAAGAGTTCCTCTGACAAAAGCATCATGCTTCCCAGATCTGCTCAAAGTGATAAAAGTAATAAACCACACTCATTCTGCCACCATTTACCCTAAAGGTAAATATGATAGGATTTCTAACTTAGAGTTACTCTTTGTCAGTAAACTGAAAAAAAAAAAAATCCTCTGTGGAAGACTTAAAAAAAAAATTCTACAATGTTTTTCAGTTTCTCCCATGAGGAGATGAAGTCTCCTTTCTACCTCTTGAATTTGGTCTTGACCTCGTAACTTGTTTTGTCTCACAGTCATTACCAATTAGGAAGTGAGCAGACATGTGAGGAGTGATTGTGCCCTAGCACGGGCTCTTTTTCCCTCTCCACACTCTCCTACCACCATAGGAAAGAACAAGGGATAACCTGTTTGGGAATGATAGATTGTGTATAGAGAGGTCTCAAGAACGCCATCTGTCAGAGATGGGCCCCACATATCAAGGTGAGGTTATTTTTGACCATCCAGACACTGTCACGCTATTGCCTCACCATAGAGATCAGCCAGCCTGGCCCAGTCCCAAAGTAACACCCAGCAGTGACCAGCTTACTGCCATGCCCAATGGCTGAACACAGCTGGTGACCCTGCCCAGGCAGGGAGCCCAGACAGCAACCCCACCCGACTATGAAGCACAGAATCTAGCCCCAACTAACGATCGGGTACACGGGGAACCCCTCCCAACCAAAGATCCCAGCCAGCGACCTTGCTGAGGACCTTGAACAGTAGAGGGCAGGGAAAGGTCCATGTGGTTGTGAAGGCCAGCGTGAGGCCTCACCCAACTTCTGGGTATCTTGGGCCTCCCAATCTGCTTGCAGAGCACAGCCTGAACCCTGCCTAACATGGACTTCAGCCAGTGGCACCAGCCAGTCAGGGAGCAAAGCCTGAGGCTCCGCTCAGACCAGGAACACTTGTACAGCCCCGCCCAACTGCAGAGCCCAACGATCTGTACCCCCTTCCTAGGGAACACAGCCTGTGGCCTCAGTTGACCACAGGTGACGGCACAGTGCAGCTACTGCCCCAATGATTGCACAACACAGCCACGCCCCCCCCCAACTGGTCAGGGAGCCCATCCAGCGGTCCATCTGAACACAGGGCCCTAGGAATCCCCCGGTGACCTCAGAGCCCAGGCAGTGACCTCACCCGTCTAGGGGCCCTGATAGCAGCCATACCTACCCGTGGACACTGTCAGTTAATCTGTCCAACACCCCAAGCTGAGCTGACTGCTAAGGGGCTTTCTGTGACAAAGTGAACCTATAAAGTCTAGAAGAAGAGACTGCTTATTCAAATTTGCAAAACCAATGCAAAAAATAAAGGTTCATGAAGAATCAAGAAAACATGACACCACCAAAGAAAACTAATAAAGCCCTAATAACTAACCCTACAGCAATGCAGATCTATGACCTATCTGACAAAGAATTCAGAATAATCCTCTAAAAGTTCAGACAACTTAATAACACACAACTTCAGAACACACAGACAACTAACAAAATTAGTTAAACAATGCATAAAAAATGAGAAAGGAAACAGAAATGATCAAAAGAAACAAACGGAAAACAGATATCCTGGAGCTGAAGATTATGACTAAACCAAAGAATCTATGGTTTTGATACTGAACTTCAACTTTGATACTAGAAGACCCAACCAAGCAGAAGAAAGAATCAATGAACTAGAAGATAAGTCATTTGAAATTATCTAGTCATAGGAGCTAAAAGGAAAAATAATGCAAAAGAGTGAAAAAAGCCTGAGACAACTCTAGTGATACAATATACACATTATGGAAACACAGAAAGAGGAGAGAAAGAGAAAGGGACGTCTATTTAAAGCAGTAATGGTTGAAAATTCCCCAGTCTTAGGGAGAGGAATGAATACTCAGATTCAAGAGAACCAAAGGAAGCCAAATAGGATGAACCTAAAAAAGGCTATACTGAGACACATTATAATTAAGTGTGAGACCTGAAATCACAAAACTCAGAAAGAAAACAGGGGAAAAGTTCCCTGGTATTGGTCTTGGCAATAGTTTCTTTGGATATGACACCAAAAGCACAAGCACAAAAGCAAAAATAAACAAGTTGGGACTATATTAAACTAAAGCACTTCTTTATAATAAGAGATGTAATCAACAAAATGAAAAGGCAACCTACAGAATTGGAGAAAATATTTGCAAAACACGTATCTAGCAAGCGGTTAATATCGAAAATATATTTAAGAACTCATAGAACTCAATAGCAAAAATATTACTGCTAGTACTAGTGCTAATGATAATAATTTTCTGTTTAAAAATGGGCAAAGGACGGAACAGACAATTTCCCAAAGAAGATATTCAAATGATCGAGTTTTATTGTTAACTTTATTGTTCACATATTTAGAGTTTACTTATCAATTAGTACGAACTTTTCATGTAATAACACTTTGAAATATCTTTGACCAACAGACTTTCAGGTTATTCTCATTAAATTTTATTAAGGTGATCTTAATATGCACTTTTAATCATGTATTTTTTAAATATTCCATTTTTGTAGAGATTCTAGAAATTTCTGGAATATACATAATGTTCTGTCACCGTGGGGAAAACTAGCAGTGTCATAACAAGGAAAGTTGGTCATAAAAAAGTCTTGGCTAAAGCTCATAAAAAGATGTTTAACATCATCAGTCACTAGGGACATGTAAATCAAAATTACAATATGATACTAGTTCACACACCCTTGTATGGCTATAATTTAAAAAAAAAGAAAAACATAAAGAGTTGAAGATGTAGACAAATTGGAAACCTTTGGACATTGCTGGTTGGAGTATGCAATGGTGTAGCCACTGGAAATGTTGGCAGTTCTTCAGAAGTTAATTATAGAAATATCATACAATTTAGCAATTTCATTTCTAGGTATATACCAAAAAGAATTGAAAACAGGTATTCCAACATATACTTGTATATGTATGTCTATAGGAACACTATTCACAATAGCAAAAAAGTGAAAATAATCCAAATGTCCATCAACAAACTGATGGATAACTTTAATCACTTTTACAAAATTTTAAGTATTCAGAGACCTGGTAAATGTTGTCTAGTTACTACCAATGTGACATGTAGGCTTATAATGCTATGTTACTTTTAAAATATAATAGTTTTAATCTTTAAATTATCTTTAAAAACTTTAATCTGTGCTGTTTAATCTTTAAAATTCGCTAGAGGGATTCTTATCTTTTTAACTTTCAGATTCAATTATGTCTATTTCCCCTTTGAATCTTATTTCAAGGTGATTTTGATGTTTCGCCTCACTTACTTAAGAAAGTGCCTGGATATATGCAAGCTTTGCACTTTAAATGAGTTTGCCTTTGGTTATCTAATAAAATATTTTGTGCCTTCATGACTTTGGGATTTCAAGGTCCAAAATATCTGGCTTACTTTTTAAAAACTATACAGTACTCAACATTTCAATGGTCGTTTCCTGCTTTTATCCTGCCTTATGCAATTATACTCCAAATTACTACCTTCAAGTTTAAAAGAGCAAGTAATGACTGTACCAAAGTGTACTTTCTCAATTGTCCACTAAATTATCCATGACTCTGGAATTGAAGGCATGAACAAAATTCTGTTAATTTTTAGGTCAATGGATCTAGCAGGGGGTATGTTAGGAGAGAGAAATTAGGATTTCCTATAAAGATTGGTATGCCATGGTCTCTGCCTCTTATCTAACGAATAAACAATAAAAATAATTTAAAAATCAAAGAGAAACAAAAACCACCAAAAACACCCCAAAGAAATCAATTACAGAAACCAGAGGAGGCTGACTACTTCATTCTGTCCAGAACACAATTAATTTCACGTGTTCTTTGAGGTTTAAAAGTTGCAAGTGCACATAAATGAAAGACAGATATTAGTCCTAAGGTCCTTCCAACAAAGTCTGTGTCTATCCCAGGATCCGTAAGTCCTAACCACTAACAGCCCCCTTTCTATTTCTCTGGCTTCAGGAAGGAGTTCTTTGGGAACAGTCTGAAGAGCTAAGTTTCTGTCAAGGAGGTTCCCAGCTGCAGACGGAACCTCACCACTGTCTGTTCCCGGAAGTGACGGGCGCCAGTTCTTTACACACATGATGACCGACGGGTGATAACCAAGCACATTTTTTTCTCTCTCATTTGGGACACCGAGGGTGTGGACTTCTTATATTCTGACGATGCATATAATAGAGTGTGCGCTGTGAAAGTCTGCAGACACCTTGTCCTTCCGGTCCCTTACTTAGTGACACCATGGAGTTACCGGGCCAGACACTAGCGGTGTGACTGTGTTGCTCAAACGATCTGTGCCTCAGTTCCCTTACCCAAAATGGAGATCAGAAGAGCACTCTCCTCACCTGTGGTCCTTGGGATTATTAAATAAATTCATATATAAACGACTTTGAAAAAAATGGCAGTGCAAAATAAGAACTGTATTACCATTTCATAGGACTAAACTATCCTCAGTTTTGTGGCTGCCTGCTCTTCTACTAAAAATTTATCAAAAGGTTTGGAGATGGACCCATATAAATGATGCAAAGATCTGGCTTAGCAAAGCTAACAACTCTATGGGGCTTTGCAAAGTACAAACTTCCAAAAGGATCAAGATGATGGTACAGTCAATCAACTTTGGAAACAGATTCTTTGGAAACAAAATCAATTCTCGAATTTTAGCAATTTTTACATGATTTCTTTTAATGATAAAAGGGGAAGCATTCTAAAAAATTTTTTCTGCGCACATCGTGCCTCTCTCAAGAATTCTGTAGACCATTTTCTGAGCTGGAGAAAGCTGAGGTGAATGAGATATGAGAGATTCTGATTCTGTGGTGACGACTCCACACCCAATCCTACTTGCAGCCTAGACCTGGGTGGGCACGAGATCCAACTCCCAGGTGAGGCTGGCAATCCCAGCATGGAGGGGAAGTGAACTCACCTCCAAGGTGAAATCTTGAAAGGAAGGGATTTCCCTGCAACTATTCATAATAGGATGAGTCAGTAGAGCAAAAATGGTGGCTGATGGTTCCAGGCAGAGTGGGTAACAGAACTAGTCTTCACTCCCATTTTCCTACACTTTGAGGGAGTCACAGGGGATGATCCAAATTTTCATATATGCCAGAGAGGAGACAAAAACATTTGAAAAAGAACCAGCAGATCTGTTGGGGCCATGCTGTCTGGTAGAGGGTAACTGAGTTTGCCCAGACCACTGACTGGAGAAAATTATGGGAACACAGGAAATCTGAGTATTATGTTAAGTGAAATAAGTCAGACAGAAAGGCAAGTACTGCATGCTATCTCTGATATGGGGAGTCTAAAAGAACCAAACTTAAAAAAGCAGAGTGGAATGGTGATTACCGGGGGCTTGGTGGATGGGAGAGCGGGAGAGATGCGGCTTAAGGGTACGTACTAGCAGCTAGCAGAGAAATCACTCCTAGAGATCTCGGCACAGCACAGCGGTCATAGACAAAAACTGTATTGTAAACATTCATCTTGCTAGGAGACTAGACCTTAATTGTTTCCACCACTGGAAGGAATAAGAATGTGACATGACACAGGTGTTAGCTAATGCTGCAATGGCAATCGTAGTCAATATAAATGGATTAATCATATGTTGTACACCGTAAACTTATACAATGTTGTATGTCAATGATATCTAAAAATTAATTAATTTAAAATTTTTACTGATGATGAAAGTAAGGGGAATTTAGTCAGCTGAACCAAAGAATAGGAGAAAGACACTATCCGTGCAATAAGAAAAATATGTGTGACATCATAGTAATTAAATTACACATGTATATAAAGTTATATTCCTGTACATATTTGTATACCTAATTTCCCAATGCTTACTTTGTAATGACATATGTAAAACACTTTAAAATAAGTAAAACATTATATAAACCGTTGACATTACTGTGATAGTCAATAATTTCTATAACAATAAGTTAGTTCAATAATTTTATAACTTATTACCCATAAGATAGACTGAGTATTCTATTGAAATATACAGAGCTTAATGTAAAATTTGTTCTCTAATGAAAAATGTTTTGTGAAAGAAAAATGAAATATTAAAAATGTTTTGAATTGTCAAATAAATCACTATGAAAATTACTCCTTGCTGGCAGTGAAAATTACTTTTCCAAGTATTTGAACTATTTTTGTATTAAATTGTTCATTTCACTATTATTTAACAACTTTGAAAAGTTATACTCAGGACAGTTACTTTTGGAAATAACACTAACTTTATAATAGAGTTTTCAACTCTCCATTTCCATTCTTCAAGTGTAGAATACAAAATCTATTTCAAAAATTAAATGACTGAGGTTACATCCTTCTGCATTACAAATACGTGCACGACCATGAATATCTGTAAAAGACTGAAGTAGTACAGGCATTGTGCGTGCTCCCCGAAGATAGAAGAGAAGGATCAAGAAAAATGCTCAGATGTAATCCTTTCAGCCCTCAAAGTGGTATTTTTGAACTAGACCTGAAAAGAGTAATTGTCCTTTTTAAACATAGCATTTGCACAGTGATAGTCAAGATTATATTTGTCATGAAGATAGGGTATTTGAGTCTTTCTTTAAAAAATGTATTCTTGGGTACAAAAGAGAGACCAGCTTTAACTCATACTATCTTGTGGTCTCCCTCTGATTGGTCTCAGGTTCCAAATGAAGAATATTCTACATGAGAATCCAGCAGTGGAAACATCATTAATTTTTTCTGTTAGTTCTAGATATTTAACAGTTATTTTAGAAATGTGTTTGTTTGTTTGTTCTAAACAAACATGGTTGCAATCAAGCGCCCAGATAAACGTCTGTGACACACTCTTGTTCCTGCCAGGGTTTTATATGTGTATATGGTGACAGAACCAGGTTGGGGAATGTTACAGGGGCCACATCAAGTGCCTTAGGATTTCCAAAAAGGGAAATACTAAACAGACACTCTATTTCAACCCAGGCATGAGGTGCATTTCAACTTACTATTGTTTAACATTTTTTCTGATTTATTATGGAAAATATGTTTATGCTATTTTTAGTAGAAATATTACAAAGCGAAAAACCTAATTTCACTCAAATTTCCACTAAATGTAAAAATATTAAAGATTAAATTTGGAAATATTTGATGCTAGTATGTTCTCATTTTTAAATGTTTTAAGTTATTTTTTGTCTGATGTGATGCATCTAAAAAGGCCAAGTACGTAACATTTCTCTAGGTTAAGCCATGAGGATATGAAGGCAACAATCCCTATCAGACATTCGAAGAGCTGCATGTCCACCGTTATCCTTTTCGGAGTACAGCTGGAATCATTATACCTGCCTAACTTCAATATGTCTGTTTTCCAGTGAAGTCTGGATATAGAGCTTGAAATTCCAGCAGAGTTTGACCTTTTGTTTTGACATTCAGTCATCTGCTATCGCAGAAATCTGGCTTGATGATTATATTCCTGAGGACATGCCTCGTGGGTTTCAAGTGGGCTTTTAATGCCGTGTTATTCTCCATTTAATCATTTCAAATCTATTAAAGATATCAGCATAGTTCCTTCGATTGTCATTAAAAGACTTTAAAATAGCTCATTACTGCAATATCTTCACATTGCTCTATCTAGATAAACATTACACAACCATTACATTACGTTTTGCCCATTAGATGAATATGGAATATGCTTCAAAGGCATCATTTATCTGCCCACCAGAGTTCGAAAAAAATCCTTGCTTTAACTTTGATATTTGCTCTATTTACTTTGTACTGGACCGTTTATTCTTTTCAGTGACATTTCTTGCTAATAATAAAAATAAGGAAATATAAAAAATACATGTTTTTTACTTTTAAATACTTTTTAAAATAAGCATCAATGAATGACGTTTAAATTTCAAAAAAAAACTTTTCACTTGGCAAACATTTTTTCTTTATTACTTTCTTTCGATCTAGAGTAAATGAGTTTTCTGCTTTTAACATTATACCAGTATGTTCACAGGTTATTCTAAATTTTAGGCTATTCCAACCCTGATTTGTATGAGGACAAGTCCTTTTGTTTCAGGAGAGTTCAGAAGAACCTTGGCTTGTTCTGCCCCTGACATTTTGCACACACAGCTGCCCAGGAGGCCTTAGCATCCCTCTCAGCCTTAGTAACCATTAGATGGGCTTCTTCTAGACTGGAGCCCAGGACCTAGCTTTTCTCTAAGCATTTACTTTAGAAGACTTGTAGTTTTAAGCACTTTTTCTGCTCCTTTGAGATGTAAATCAACCCCACCCCCCGCCACACACACACCCCTCGGCTAGTTTTACAACCCAGGAAATGCCTTTCAAGATAGGAGCCTAACTTCAAACAGGGACAATTAGCAAATGCAGATGGGCTCTTCAGAGTGACACCCTCTGCTAACACCCTCCAGGATTTTCCACTCACTAGCCCCGGCACTTACAAATCCCCTCAACTTCAGTTTCAGAGAGTGCGATCTAATCTCTCTCCCCCATTTTAATAGTCACGAATAAAGCCTTCCTTGCCTGTTTTACTGTGTGCACTGCAACTTTTTCTTTGGCAGTGCTGAACAGATGTATATTTATTTCTGCAGAAGTAAATATAGATGGTAAAATTTGAGGCCATTTGATATGGGAGCCTAATAATAAAAAGAATGCAACACTAAAATGTATTGAATGTTTACTACTATATCAAGACATTTACAAGAGTTAACTCATTGAGTTATAAAACACAACACACATGCACACAGGCATCTCTCCCCATAATTAACATATGAAACCAATGCAATACTTTTCAATACAGAAATATAATAGGCACTAGTATTTTTAAAAAGTTCTTATAAATTCTCTATTTTTGTCTAACGCCATTATTGAATTTTCTAGTTAAGTAGCATAAAACAAACATTAGTGAACTTATACTTTTAAAGTACTTGTATTTCCTCGTAAAGGCTGCGTATCACCAGGGTGCTAACTCTGCAAAGGGGGTAAGGAAATGCAGGCACAGTGAGTCACGTGACACCGCAGGTGAATGATACCTGGGACTCCCTTGCATGCAGAAAGCCAGAGTCTTTCTTAAGCCAATGGGGGACGAGACAGGGTTTTCTCTTGTGCATGCACTCTTACTGCATTTCAGTCAAGTCTGTTGTTGAAATATACGTTTCTGTGTATTCCAAGAAAAAACTGAAATATTGGAATACAAATTGTAGATATTAGAAACAACGGAAATCAAACCATTCATTAGTGAATGAATTGCTTATGTATCATGTATTTACAAATTACGAACACGATGTTAACCATGATTTTTTTCACCTAACCGGTTGTTGCCGAGTTGCACTGAATTTCTGTCATTTTTGAGAATGTTGTAAACCAGAAGAATTTGCCATGTGAAGTAGCTTTCCACAAACATCTGCTGCTAAGAAAGTTTGTTTGGATCCTGTGATGATGGATGAATTTTTGACAGGTAATTGTAATTCAGATCAGATGCAGGCAGATTTAGTACCCAAAAGCTTCTAGTTTATTAAAATCACCATTGAGTTATTTGGCGCCCCTTCTCCCCTCCAAACTGTCTTGCATATTAACACTCTTTGGGAGTGACTAATTTAGCTAGGATACCTGTAATTTATATGGTCGATTGGAATAGATTAGGTTGTTCTTGGTTCTGCAAACAAAATCTTAAATAGGGAAGACATGAAAAACAAAGCCATGTTCCTGCATTGTTGTACAGACAAAAGCATCATGGCACTTTCAGCACTGTGCTCACCAGTAATTTGTCATGAAACATTTCCGATTTGTGACACAGTGTTTCATCTAGTAATTGATTAAGTTTTGTGAACAGATAATACAAGCATTACTCACCACCCTCTCTTTCTGGGAAACTGACTCCAGGTGGATATTTGCATGTGGGGTGTCCTGGGGAATGCCCTGTGGTTTGGCTCCTGAGGGGACAGAGGGAAGTGCCACTGCAGACAGGGAGGAGATGATGGGTGATTCAGGTGCAAGTCCCAGCAGAGCCCACAGGGAGCTGGGGAACTGTGGGGACTTCAGGTAAAGGGCTAGATCTTGACCCCATTCTCCTTTCCCCCCACAAGGACAGTGACAGATGTGGGTTCCCTTTAGAGGGAGGAAGCATGACCTTGTCTGAAGCAGCTGTACAGAGAGCCACTCAGTGGAGAGCCATGTCTCACACCTACCCTGCTAGTGCAGCTGGGAAAGGAGCGTCTCTGTCCTAGAGGGATATCTGGACAGCAGTCACAGTGTGAGTGTGTGTGTGTGTGTGTGTGTCTATAGGGTCACTTATGCTCATTCATCAGCCTACTTATCTGATTATGTTATTCAAACCTTCTCTAGCCATACTTGACTTTCATTTTTTGTTTCTTTTCCAGCTCTATCATATTTCAACTTCTTGTTGTTAAAAATGAAGCATTGTTATTTATATTTGGAACTTCGATCTTTTTCTAATTGTGTTATAAGTGGAATGCCCTATATTCAGTGATTCTATTCTGATAATTTGATTTCAAGGAGCAAATACAGTACCATTTGCTTCACTGCAATATCTCCTGGAAAACTTCTGAGTTCCCTCTCCATTTGCTTTTAAACCCTCTCAGAGCACATCAATATTTCATTTTATTCCCCTCTTCTTTATTTTAAGCCATTGACTTATCCCATCTTGGGGCCTTTGATTTGATGCGATTCTCAATTTTTTGTCATGGTAAGAATGTATAGCATGAGATATCCTCTCTTCAATTGCCTGTGTACAGCACAGTATTGTCAACTATCATCAGCAATGAGAGAGGAGACACTGAATTGAAGCCACAAAAGAAAACAATTACAAGAGACTACTGTGACTTATACACCAACAAACTGGGCAACCTGGGAGCAATAGATACACTCCTAGAAACACACAGCCTACCGAGACTGAGTCATAAAGAAATAGGAAATCTGAATACACCTATAGCTAGCAACCAAACACCTCCCAACAAGGCAAAGCCCACTACTAGGTGGCTTCATTGGTAAATTTTACTACACATAGAAAGAAGAATTAAGGACGATCCTCAAATGTTTCTGGAAAAAAATGGAGAGAAACACTTCCAAATACATTCTATGAAACCAGCATTATTCTGATACCAAAAACCGACAACGATACTACAAGGAGAGAAAACCACAGTCCAGTATACCCTCGTAAACACTGATACGAATAATCTAAACAATATACTAGTAAAGTGAATTCAACAGCACATTAAAAGGATCATACACTGTTACAGGTGACAGTTACCTGAAGTTTCTTCTGCCCTCAGATTTTTTTCCCCATTTTTTTATTAGTTTCAGGTGCACAAAATAAAGTAATAGTTAGACATTTGTCATTTATATCCCTCACACTGTGTGAACCATCCTCCCCCATCCACTATCCCTCTGACATCACACACAGCCATTACATTTCCACTGTCTCTATTCCTAATGCTGTACTCCGCTTCTTGTAAGTATATATATACATATATATACAAATATATATATAAAATTATAGTGGGCATTCATTATTGTTCAGCTTCAGCTTCAGGTGTACAGTGCAGTGATCAGGCATCTACATCATCCCTGAGGTGGTCTCCCTAACGAGACAAGTGTCCATCGGATACCCTACAAAATCTTTACAACATTATTGATTACATTCCCCAAATTGATTTTCAAAACCCCGTGGCCATCTTGTGGTTACTGACTGTTTTCTAATCCCCTCACCTTCCCCCTTACCCCCACCCCCCTCCCATCTAGCAACCCTCAGTTTTTCCTCTTTGTCTCCGAAACTGTTTCTGATTAGTTCATTCACTTATTCTTTTCTTTAGAATCCACATATAAGTGAGATCATATGGTATTTGTCTTTCTCTGTCTGACTTATTTCACTTAACATAATGTTCTCTAGGTCCATCCATGTTGTTGCAAATGGTAAGATTTCTTTCTTCTTTATGGCTGCGTAATACTCCATTGTATAAATGTACCACAGTTTCTTAATCCAGTCATCTACCGATGGCCATTTCGGTTGTTTCGATGTCTTGGCTATTGTGTATAGAGCTGCAATAAACATAGGAGTGCATAAAGATTTTTGAATTAGAGTTTTGGATTTCTCCGGATAGATACCTAGGAGTGGAATTGCTGGATCATAAAGTAGCTCCATTTTCAGATTTTTGAGATACCGACATACTGTTTTCCATAGTGGCTGCACCAATCTGAAATCCCACCAACAGTGCACAAGCGTTCCCTTTTCTCCACATCTGCGCCCTCAGATGGTTTTTTTAAATAAGTATGTTTGTTTTCTGAGCCCCACGAATTCTGCTTTATTTTACCTTATTTCATAAGCTTTGCACATTTTCCCTTATTCATCCTGTTACACTGTGGAGCTGTATAGACTATCAATAACCCGTGATGTTTGAAAACTGCCCTGGGATTATGTCTCCCTGTAAACATGTGAGAGCATCTGGTTCCCAGGTGAGCTCATCCATGGGGTGGCAGGTGGATGTCCAGGGTCCCGAACTGAACGCCAGGCCTGGAAGCCTTTCAACTTTGCTGTGAGGCGCTGACAAATTTGCTTCCACTTCTTGGCACTGAGTCCAAACAATGAAGAAAAATTCCCCAGTGCATGGATATTATGAATGTATCTCATCTCACCTGTGGTGTTCCTTTATCTAAAAGATAACTACTTTATTGAAGCCCTTGTGCACCCTTCCCAGTCTTATTTCTTAGTCCCCTCAGCATTTGAGAATTAACAACCATACGTAACGTGTGGCTTGTCATGCTGATGTCATTTTCAATTTTAACGTGTATGTATGTATGTATGTATGTATGTATGTATGTATGTATGTATCCAAAGGCTGTATGGCTTGGGTTTTGCATGTTTTAAAGGTATGTACATGTTTCACGCTGTAACACTCTTTCTGCCCCAAGATGTTTTTCCTCCACATAAACCTTGAGATAGAAATCCAGGTTAGTCCACGCAGCAGAATTTCATTTCTTTCAAATACCGTCTAGTGTGCTGAACCCATCAGTATTTCTCTCTCCTTCATTCTCCAAGGCCGCTTCACACAGCGATTTCAGGCACGAGCTCAGAGGGATGGTGACTGACTCCATGCACTGGCTCTCCTGTTTATTCCCCAAAGAACTTTAATCAAGTTACTTGTTACCTCTGGGCCTCGGTTCCCTTTTCTCAAACCACACAGGGTTTTTGTGGAGACTAAGGCAACACACACACCGTCCTGGGAAGGGTGTGGCACAGAGTTGGCACCAAGAACCGTGCAGGTTAGTGCTGGATGTTTCGCGATGATGAACACTCCGCTGCGCCTGTTCTCTCCCTCGCGTCTCTGCGGAGTTTTGCTCGGCACCTGCGTGGTCTTCATGGAAAGGCAGACACTGATCACTTACCCACGCCCGCGGTGGTAGATGAACCATTGGTTTGCAGGTTGTAACAACGGGAACAAGAAACAGGTACGGGTCTCGTGTGTGTGTGTGCGTGTGTGTGCGCGCGTGTGTGTGCAGGACATGCTCTCGGGGCGCAGCTCGAGCTGTGCTAATACTCAGTCGCTGTCTACAGAGGGTGTACAGGGATTCTCGTGGCTGCCTATCGCTGTGCGAGCTTAATTTGGCTCGCAGTGTAATTTTGCCAATCCAATGGTTATTAAATGATCTGTTCAGTATTTGAACATTTTTACATGATTACTCGGAAGAAGAATCTTTCTATACAAATTAATTTGTCTTTCCCTTTATCTCTTCCCTATCTGGAGCCATATTTTCATCCGTTCTGTTGATTTCTAATGGCCACAGATTTGTATTTGTAAATTTTAATGCGTTGGACTATGTATTCTGTCTATGCAAATTGGCTGTCGATCTGTTGCTTTGGAATTTATTTGATGCCCTTGAAATTAAGACTATAGTTTTCATATATTTTCTTCCAAATAATTTAAAGTTTCTTTCTCCACATATAGAAGTTATAACGGGATCTCTGTGTGTCTGGGTGCGCCTCTGTGTGTGTTGTGAAATACAGTTGGTTTTATTTTCCCCTTTGGATAAGAAATTAACCCATGATGAATTATACAATCATTTATCTTTCCATTCTGATATATCGAGACTATGTTTTTACAGGCATACAAGTTTATATGGTATCTTCTTGATTAGGACTATTCCTGTGGCATTACCTAGTAATCCCTTTCTCTTTCACAAGGCAATTGCATAGATACTTTCTACGACTATACTTTGTCCCCTATTAATAGAACTATGTTGTGTTTTTGTAATTGTTGCTTTTCACACGCTGTTGTGGTATTTTGTTGCTATGGGCTGTCCTTTGTCTTTTCATTCAGTCATATTGATGAGCATTGTTACTTTTCTTTCACTGCCTTAGTTTCTCTGCTGGATTGGTGACCAGTGACCGGCAGCTCAATTTTGTGCCTTGTGTGGGCACAACCTGCAAATAGGAGCAGGTCTCCTGTGCCGGCAGGTGAGGGAGCTGCTGCTTCAGAGCCCATGTGCCTGTGGGAGTGGAGAACAGCTTCTTAGTAGGGACTCCATGCCCTTCAGTCCCCAGGCTGTCACTTGCCCCTTTATGCTCGAGGGGAACACAGCGCTGTCTGCGCCTTGGCAGCTGAGGGGTAGAGACGGGACTGTCAGATTCCGATCATTCTACATCAAAATGTCCCAGTTACCAGCCATCTCTGTCCGCTGTTCATGACATACATTCAATGGCTGAAATCTGTAATTGTTGTGTTTATTATGTTATCCCTCAGCTCTCCAATGAAACGAGCTCCATCAAGGGGACAACGACGTCTTCTTGCTCAGAATTCTGTCCCCACTACTGTGCACGTTGTAAGAAGTCATCTCACGTGAATTCTCCAGAAACACACCTTGAGAAGTGACTATGTGCGTGTGAGAAACCAGTCGGAGAGTAAGGAAAGCAGGGCAGGAAGAGGACAAAGCCCAGCATGAGGTGGTGTGAATTCAAAGTTGGATGGGGTGTAGCCTCAGCCTGGTTTTGCGGGGATATCTTCAGGTACTGCTCACATTATAGATGATGTAGTACAGAATTGTACACCCGAAATCTATGTAATTTTACTAACAATTGTCACCCCAATAAATTTTAAAAAAACAAAAAACAAACAAAAAAACCCCTATAAACTAAGTGCCATCCAGTGGAAAACAATACAATGTTAAGAAAGCCAACACTATAAATAAATGATCACCATATATTTTAACTTAGCTTAGTTCATTATAGATTAATTACATCTAACAACAATTTTAAAACAAATTCATTTAAGATGTTCAAAACTATAAATAAGGGATGACTGAGGCAGAAAAAGGGTTAATGAAATAAAAACAAATAAAAGTAATGTAAGAACTATAACTATGAAAAAAACTCACTAGAACGTTAGAATACTTAACCATCTATATATTTCCATATCTTTGTTTATAACTATAGTTTATCTATCTATCTATCATCTACCTATATCTATATATTTGCAAATTAAAAACATACTTATTACAGTGCCAGTAGAGTGGATGAAACACACACAACTAAAATAGACACAAACACAAATTTGGAGAAATGTATACGTTTAAAGGATATACAAACAGAAGTGTAAAGTTAGTAACACAGAAGGTAGTTTACGATCATCTAATATAATGATCTCCATTTTGCAAACGAGGAGAAAACAACTGATCAAAGTATAGAGGGATGCTAAGCACTCTGCCTTCTGGTCACAGAGCTAGTAGATGATGGAGCCGGTCTTAGTCCAGGGCCAGGTTCTAACTATGTTACATCCAAGGTTATTTATCATTCAATACCCTCAAAATGAAACATTAACTGCATCTTTCAGTAAAAAAAGAAACATAATCATAGGGAAAACACCTGAGTTATAAGAAACAATAGGGCACCTACAAATTGTCAAATATGATGTTTTTATATTAATAAATAAAACTATAAAATTGTTAGAATGAATTAAATATTTGTTTTAAAAATAAGGATAATTAATAAAACAATAGAAATACAATCAATGATTCCAATACAACAAAGGAATTAGTGAAATAATGAAAAATTTCTATTCCAGTAGAAATCAGGAAGGGAAAAATGTTTTAAAAAAACTTTTAAATGACTTTAAACATATTTTAAACAGTCCCGTATCTGTTTAAGTCCTAATTGTTAATAATTGTATTTATAAGTTGTCTGGTTAATTATTTTGAGTTACTTTACAGAGTTAAATCTCTATGACTTACTTTAATACATTATTTGTATTAATTTCTAAACAATAAAAATGAGATTATTCCAATCCCCTCCTCTAACTTCCAAGCATTAATTTTCAAATTGCTATTTTTACACTTACAGGATTTGTAACATTTATATTTTTAGACAATTGTTTAACTTTACGTGTGAGACAATACTTTCACTAAAGTTGCTTTATTCATTCTACTATATGGCTGGATTTGATCATTAAGTAGACTTTTTTCCTTTTAGAAATAATTTTAGGTGTTACGTTCCCTTAATTCAAGAACATCTGCTCTATTTATATTTTAAAATCACTGTGATATAGTGTAAATTCGTGAATTTAATTTTTATGAATTTTGGTAAACACTGCTTTGTTTTCCTTTGCAGTTAGTTGAACGATGTTGTTAACAAAAAATGTATCAGTTTGATTTTCCCCACTAATGACAGAGAAACATCTAGATTTATTTATTTGCTACCCTCCTTCTCCCTCCTGGATGGCTTGAGTGTGCAAGTCAGAAAATATTGTGTGAAAAAAGCCAGACCAAAAAAAAGAACAAGAGTACATATTGTACAATTCCATCTGTATAAAATCAAGCACAGGCTAAGAAACCCACAGTGACATGAGGACAGTGGTGACCTTTGCAGGGATCGTCACTCCAAAAGGGTAAAGGGAAGCTCTGGGGCGGGGAATAGGTTCCATTTCAACACTCCATCAGGGTTCGGAAATGTTAGCAGTTCTGGTGTGAAAGTTTTCTGGTACGAAAACTTACCCATGGGAAGTTTTACCTACAGTCTCACTAGCCAGTCTGTTTATACATTGCCCATCTCTTCAATTATTTTGTTATGCAAGTATGACTTTTTTTCTTTTTCTAAGTACAACAAATTGGGTTTCATAAGGAATGTAAACCCAGTTAAATTATTAGCTCTCAACAAAAATTATCATTCAAGAATAAAGTAAAAGTTCCAATTTTTAAATATGCAGGTTTTGCAGAGAGAAAGCATGTGATCATTTCAGTAGAAAGAGTATTTCATGAGGGACAGTTTCTTAATGCAGATGAGACAATCTGTCTTTGTAAAGAATGTTCTCTTTGGGGAAAAAAATAGGTTCCATTTCAACACTCCACAAGTGATAAGTGAAGCATTTCAAAAATAGAAGCTCCTAGATGTGTTGATGAGACAATATGTCATTGCTAAAAAAAAAAAAGAAAGAAAGAAAAAATTTGCTTGAAAAGGCTAAATTTCACACTGTCCCCACATGCCAGTTATTTAAATTTCTACAGCTGTGCAGAGTTAGCAAACCTTATGGTTCAGGAAATGAAAGAAGAGGTGTTCATTTTCCTCCAGTTATTGATATTTACTGAAAATACGCATCTCTCAAAAAGACATTGACTTCATATTTCCTTTTTAACATAATATAAAAATCACATCTCAGAAAGCAGACGTAGTCTTAGAATTTATTTAAAAAACACTTAAGTCACCTGTACACAGATGTGTGAAACAGAGGTCACCTGGTAACCTTTACCTTGTGAGAGTATGAAGACATCAGACTTGGAATCAAGAAACCTGAATGCAGTTTTTGTTGTTTTTCTGTTTTGCCACGTGATCTAAGGCAGAATTCTTCATTGTCTGGTTGTCAGTTTTCCCATCTGGGAAAGTTAGGAAGTTAGTGTAAATTCTCAAGATTTCTCTAACTCTGAAAATTTCTGATTCTATGATATGCAAAAAAGTCCAGCACAAGCTCCTTTGTTTGCGGATGTCCCCTGTCAGACAGTGTTGGCCCATGCTGTCCCCATTAAAGGAAGTGCCTTGCTTTTATTCTTGATCTAATTAATGTCTTGGTATATCGAGTCACATCTGCATAGGATTGTTCTCCAGAATTAATGACCAGATCAATTCTCTGAATATATGTTCCCATTGATTTTATGCTCACCTATGTAGCATTATGAAAAAAAATACAACAGGTTCCAAGTGCAAGTGTTAAAAAGCCTGGGGACCTCAAATGGGCCCATGTTTGACAAATGTGATGGGCAAAATATCCACATCTAGTCTCTTTATTAAGCCTAGGGGAACACTGGATACATCTGGACTGTCTTTACTGGCATTTGAAGAAGCAGATGGAAAAGAACCAATCCTTTAGCTTTGGTTTTATATTTTAATTCAGCTGGAGTTTTGTTTTGTTTTGTTTTGTTTTCATTTTTCTCCCCTCCCATCTCTGCATGTTATCCACTCAAAATCTGACTGTTTAGATACAACTTTGGTTATGATATTTCCCTTTACATTGCATAGAATTGGCTTAATTTTCACTTATTCCTTCATTTTGGTACAGAAACCTGAAACTAATCATATATATTATTTTGTAATAACCTTACACACACCACAAAATTTATCTCCAATGTGAGTTCTCACCAGAGCACATTTATTTGTGTATGTTTTTCATATTTTGTTTTATGTAAATTGATCTTACCTTTTTCTTCTCTCTCTCTGTGTTGGGTTTGTATTTGAATTTTATTGGATGTCAAGAATGCCCCGATAACCAGATCAACCTCTCTTTGTGAATTTCTGTTTTCAGTCAAATGGTCAGACCTCTCCCTCCCTGCAGTTAGATTACAGAAATAAGTAGCAATGGCAGTTTTGTGGGCAACATTCTTCCCTCATTTCAAGACATAATGTATAAACATTCCTATTCTTTTTCTTTACCATTACATTGCTTTGCTCTTTTCTTTGAACATGTTAAAAAGTATGGGTGCTAAACTTCATCTGTTGTGTTATCTACCTGAAAAGGAAGCACTTATTTATACTCTTAAATCTCGAATGTGGAAAGAGGAGCGTGTCATATAAATGACACATAAATCACGTAAAATGCCGGCTTTGAAGTAAATAAATATGTCACTTTCTTTATGAGACAATGATTTATTCCTGATTTTAAAGATGTTATAAAATCAATAGCTTTCTTATTTCTACTGTCACCTGGAGGTGATGTATTGATATGGGTGCCATTGTGTTACTTGTCCTGACAGAAACAACCTGTGTCTTGTCTCGTGCGTTACTGCTTGTGTGCAGGCGCCCACTGGAGATCAATACGCTGAGAACAGCAACGTCTCCATTTACTCCTGCTCTTTAGGGGCTTAGAAAACAACTGTCCACACGAAAAGCTGTAGGGAAGAGTCCCCTTGGAATTTTGATCCATAAGCATGGGGACGAGTATAGCGTGTGCGCTTTTGGGATCTTGGGGAAACCATTTAATATTTTGTAAGATCAGTTTCTTTATTGACTACTTTCTAGGTCCCTTGTTTTAGATTTCTATTCCTACAAACAGCTATCTATCTAAGTGAACTGCTGGAAGTTCTGTCCACTTGCCGATGTCCCTTTTCTTTCAGGGATGTCCGAGAAGTGGCTGTGGTGCTGGAGTTGCCCACTTTGGGGTCATGCCTACATATCGTGCAGAACCTTCTGGAAACCAGGCCTGAATCTCCCCTCCACACCCCGACCCTGTCAGGTGGAGGGAGGATCCCTCACAAGGCGTGAGGTGCAGGCTGGATGGTTTGCACTAAATGTCCCAGCAGATCCAACCCCCACAGTGATGGTCTGGGGGTGGGGCCTGTGGGATGTGATTAGATCTCCAGGGTGCAGCCCTTTGGGTGGGATTTGTGCCGAGGTAAGGGAAGATGGGCCAGCTTGACTTCCCTCTGTACTCTGCTATGCAAAGGCACCATGAGAAGGCAGCCATCTGCAATCAGGAAGCTGCTCTGGCCAGTCTGCCTGCACCTTGATCTTGGACATCCCAGCCTCCAGAACTGAGAGAAAAATATGTTTGCTGTTCAAGCCGCGCAGTCTGTGGTGATGTGCTACAGCAATCCGAGCTGGCTGAGACTTGGGTAGAGGAGGTGGTGTGGCAGGAGCGGAGGTCGCAGACATTTGGGCTAACGCATCAGGTCCTCCCTCTGCCTTCAGGGTCTGTGGGGTCCAGCCTCTTATACACCGCTTCCATTTGATGATGGATCCCTGCTGTGCATGGCTGACGTTGTGGCTTAGGGGGTCAGGTAACACCCACTCTTGGTGAGCAGCTCAATTCCCGTGGTAAGTTGGGGACCCACTGCTTAGGCACTCAGCCTCTCCTGAGGCCCACTCTCAAGCCAAGAGCTGTTTCTGGAAGGAAGAGCAGTCACCTGTGGGGGATGGCAGGGCGTTGCTCCCACACCCTCAGGGCCTGCACTGGGTGCCGACCCCCTACAGGGGCTGCCAAAGGCTCCAGACAGCATCCCTATCTGCCCACCGGAGCTGCTGGATCACAGGCCCAGTGGCAGGGCAGCTAGCACAGCAGCTTGGACTTTTTGCCGAGGTATCTCTTGTCCTGGGCCCCCCTCAAAACTAGAGTTTTTCATGCCACTCAGTTAATGGGTCAAAGTAACACACCCAAACGAAGGCCATGTTGTTTCCAAAACCCAAAGAGGCTCACCAAAGGTGCTTGCCTCTTTTTTGGCTGTGGTATGGCCAGATGTAACCACTAATCCTTCACCTTGGAAATCATATCTTGACACCCCTCACTACTGGACATCTAGAAATTTAACTGAGGTAGAAATCACCAGAATTTATGTCAGATTTATTTCCCAGCTCCTGCAATGATTTAACAAGTCTAGAGTAGTTGCTACGTCTAGATTCAATCAGCATAATGTTATGATTCTTTGTTGCTTTGGCAACTTCTTGTATCATCCATCTGACATTCTCTTTCCTTTTGGTAGAGTTTCATCCCATTAATATTTATTATAATTATAATCAGTATAGGACTGTCAGCCATCATATTTGGCATTTTTCTATACAACTTTCATTTTTCTCTGTGTTTTCTCTTTCCATTTGATAGAATGAATTTTCTTTTAATTATTTAAATTTTATTGTATAGTATTATGTTATTTTTTTCTTGTTGTGGTTACCTAGAACTTTTTAAGATCTACATTTATGTGTGTTGTTTCCTACTAACTTACAAATGTATTAATAAGTTAATACATTTTGTTTGTATCTTTCTCCCAGATATGTCCCTCTTTTCCTCCAAGTTCCATATTTCTGCATGTGTAGATAATTTATAAAATATAAGTTATATATTTTCATATTTCTTACTATTCCTGATTTCTGTTTTTATGATAATAGATTTAGGGAAGAGAATTTGGCACCTGAGGTATATGGTGTATAAGAATGAATTTTACTTAATCATTTTTTTTGTGCCATTCAAAATTTTACATCCTGGGATTTACTATCAATTAATAAAATACAGAAATTTGAAAAAAAATTGTGCATGAATTTACTACAATATATTATATAATATATAAGAATTTATTATCTATTTACAATTATTTTCTCACTTTATAATAATTATAGACTACATTTTTGCATTATAGGCAGCATTCTATGTATTTTATCTATTCGTAATACAAATAACACTGTCTCAGTACAGCTAGATTAGAATTAATATTTTTATTTCATATTACAAAGTTAACCTGTATCTCTTTCTGTTTAATTTTATTATTATTGAAACCATATTTTAGCTGTTTCTTGGTATAGATCTTACTATTACTAAATAATTTAGTCATTTTTTTTTTAGTTCATAGCATCACTTTAGTTATTATTTTAAATACTTTTGTTGAAGTTTAAAGATAATTTTGGAAAATGAACATAAATTCTATAATGTTAGCATCTTGTTCAGACACAGGTTAATCTGCAAGGAAGAGTGAACTTTCCAATATCATATTACTTAACTTTACTAGACAAAATCTTTTCTCCCTAAGACTTTGTTTCAACATCTATTTCCATATTGATTCGTATCATAATCAAAGCAAAAACTCAGTATTGCTCTGCTTAGCTCTACAAACTAGAAACTGTCATATAGATTTCTCACCTCAAATAATGTACCCTTAGTTTCTCAAGATTTTTTCCTAATTGTATTAATTTATTTGCTTAGCTAATTAACTTAACCTTATGTATTTCATTTTTATAAAATTAATTAAGCTATAAAACCAAAACCAAATTATGTTATTGATAATCATATACCAAACATTTTTGTTTCATTTTTATTTTTTTACTTTTAACGGAAGCCTTAGATTGAATTGCAACTATATTTTTTTGTGTGATTAAATTCACCATGTATAACTTTGCTAGTATTCAGGCGACTTCTACAATGAATAAAAGGATGAGCTATGAATCTGATATTATGGTTGTAAATTCTCACAACAGGCTACATTTCACTGTAGTATGAGCTGCATACCAGAAAGATCTCCATGTGATAAATTTATCAATGTGCAAACTCCCTGATGAAATATGGCTGGTTTTGCCCTTAAAAATGTGGATCAATCAATGTTATTGAGGCCTTTTCATCACTGAAAATTTTTCATTTATATTTGAGACTTTGATGAAGTATTAAACTGATTTATTCTTCTCAGATTATTGTTGCATTCAAATTTTTTTGGTCTATTATATTTTAGAAATGAGAATTTAAGAATTTATATCTATATGTGGTATTAGGTATATTGTGTCAGTCGTAATTGCTTTCTGTTTGGAGTTTAGTAACATTAAAGAATCATTAAAATAAATTAAAAGAAAAATTGTTAGATAGCCAATATTAAATGCCAGTTTATATTATTGTTTGAAATTATTCATCCTCTTTGCTTTGAAGTTTAAATTTTACTTTGAAATTTTTTGTAGCTATAATACTTAGTAAACAATGCATGGTAACAATTCATGTAAAATGGAAATGGTGATTGAATATAAGCACCATCCTGCATTGCAAGGACAGGAGATGATGGTGCACGAGCCCAAAGAGGGAGAAATGTGGGTGCCCACTTCCATAGAAGGGTCCACCATCATTTTTCAGGGTCCCCTCCTGTGCTCCTCAGCTCATTTGTTTCCTAGCTTGGCACCTCAATGAATGAAGCAGCGGATTTCTTCAGGGCCCGGCATCACATCCTTGATCTCTTATTTGAGCTGAGCGGTGACAGACAGGTCGGATTCTCCCTCACTGACTATGTCCCAGGCAATGCCGTGCATCTTTCCACATCCAGAGCTACTCCTTCCTCTGTTCAGATGCAGCCCCCAAAATGGGGCCAGTTAACCCCGTCTCTCTCACTGTAATTCTCAAAAAATGAAGCATGAAACAGATATTAATAATACATGATCCAGCTGCCAATGTCAGGGTGAAAATTCTGGGTAATTTCAGATAGATATCATACTGGTGAAACCAAAAACATACAATGGAGAAAAGACAGCCTCTTCAATAAATGTTGCTGGCAGAATTGGAAAGCCACATGCAAAAGAATGAAACTAGATTGCTGTCTGTCACCATGTACTCAAATTAACTCAAAATGGAACAAAGACCTAAACATAAGACCTGAAACAATAAACTGCATAGAAGAAAACATAAGTACTAAACTTACGGACCTTGGGTTCAAAGAGAATTTTATGAATTTGACTCCAAAGGCAAGGGAAGTAAAAGCTCAAATAAATGAAACTGAAAAGCTTCTAAACAGCAAAAGACACCATTGAGAAAATAAAGAAGCAACCGACAGAATGGGAGAAGATTTTTGTAAACAACTGCTCTGATATGGGCTAATATACAAAATATGTAAGGAACTCATACAATTCAACAAAAAAAACCAAACAATCCAATTAAAAAATAGTCAGAGGACCTGAGGAGACATTTCTCCAAAGAGGACATACAGCTGGCCAATAGACATAAGAAAAGATGCTCAACATCTCTTACTAATCATCAGAGAAATGCAAATAAAAACCACAATGAGATATCACCTCACCCCAGTCAGAATGGCTATCATCACCAAGACAAATAGTAACAAGTGCAGACTGGTGCAGCCGCTATGGAAGGCAGTATGGAGGTTCCTCAAAAAATTACGAATAGAATTACCATATGACCCAGCAATCCCTCTCCTGGGTATCTACCAAAAAAATCTGAAAACATTTATCCATAAGGACACGTGTGCTCCAATGTTCACTGCAGCTTTATTTATGGTGGCCGAGACCTGGAAACAACCAAAGTGTCCTTCAATAGATGATTGGATAAAGAAGATGTTGCATGTATACACAATGGAATACTATTCTGCCATAAGAAAAGATGAAATAGTGCCATTTGCGACAACATGGATGGATCTTGAGATTATAATGCTAAGTGAAATAAGTCAGACAGAAAAAGTAGAGAACCATAGGATTTCACTGATATGTGGTATATAAACCAAAAACAACAAAAGAACAAGACAAACAAATGAGAAAAAAAACTCATAGACACAGGCAATAGTTTAGTGGTTACCAGAGGGTAACGGGGGTGGAGGTGGGAGATGAGGGTAAGGGGGATCAAATATATGGTGATAGAAGGAGAACTGACTCTGGGGGGTGAACACACAATGGGATTTATAGATGATGTATTACAATATTGTACACCTGAAATCTATGTAACTTTGCTAACAATTATCACCCCAATAAACTTTAATTAAAAAACAAGTCATAGTGGTCCCAGATAATCAGCCCCTGTGGTTTGTAGCACATCCTGGATTGTAATATCCCAATTCTCCTTTTTTCCTACTGTGTTGTTGTTCTTTCTCTTACTGATTTATTTTTGTTCTTTATATACTCTGCATTGAATATGTTATCAGATATATGCATTGCAAATACTTTCTTCCACTCTATGGCTTGCCAAATCACTCTCTTAATGGTAATTTTTAAAGATATATATATATATCTTTATATACACACATTACAATTAAATATCATAATATTTATATCATAATATTTATACATATAAATTTTATATTATATTTATATGTATAAATATGTTATATATATTATATAAATATTGTATATATATTTTATACATATATATGCGTGTGTGTATATATATATATAATATTTATCAAAAGTTTCTAAAACCTGGGAGTTTAAAAGTTGTGAGGGTGTTTTTTTGGAGGGTGTTAGAAGAGGGCAGAAAAATGTTCCTTCCAAGTAGTAGAACTGGTGTTGGGGAGATTTTTAACTATTATTCTTTACTATCTCCTTGTTTAAATTCACTACAACTATAATGTTTTTGCTTTTAATCAAGACAATTTACAGAAATGTTAAATTTTTTGATGACTATCTTTAAGCAAGCTTATACAACCCATTTAAGGTAAATAGCCCCTGATAAACTAACAGTTATATTCCTGTAAATTTATAACGTTTAATTGCAGCCAATTAATTTTACGTTTTAATATGACTACTGAATTAGAAGATGTGTGATCTCAAGTTTAATATTTGGGTCCTCATCTCTAACATGAATGGGCCACAGTGAATTTTACACAATTTTACAATTTTATCACTTAAGAAAATACTTAAATTCTTGTGTTTAAACTCAAGATTTTAAAAGTGATATGGCAGACATCTACAAAAGAAAAAAAATATATTTTTTGAATTTTTTACAATTATAATTTTATATTATAATTTTATTCACTCATTCGAGTGCTACGAATAATTAAATCATATAGCAGATGTAAAAATGCATTACTAGATGACAGAAGGTACTGATTAAAATTCAGGTGCTAACTGGAAAATATGTATGTATTATTTATGAGTCCCCAGCACTAGCATAAGGAAACATTTCTCCCTTTGTTTAAATTTTAATCTCAAAAGACCTATCAGTAATTAAAATAAACAATACTGTGTAACCACTGTTGTGATTTTGATTCAATTTGTTAACTCCACATAACTCTGATATCTTCTGCTGGAATTTCTATTCATTTCTGCTTTTTGGGATATGCTCTAACATTGTTTTACTAATAGAGATTTCTAAAGGTGAATAAAACAATCTTGTCTTTTAAAATATTTAAGTAAAAGGGGTAATTGTTGGTGTAGTTTTAGGACAAAATTGAGAATTTCTTTTTTAAGTGTCCCAGATTTAACTAGCGATTAAGTGATGGCTTGTTAAAGTGAGAACGCTATGACTTGAGTAGGAAGTTGTAGATAAAGGGTACTTCCTCATCATTACAAACAACAAATGGGACTAAATGATCTCTAAACTTCACACCACTCTAAAAGAAACTTTTTGTGTGTGATAAGTTCCTGTGTAAATTACATGGTCAGCATGGTATGATTTTTGGAAGCAGGCACCGTTTTTCACTGGTTTTGCTTGGTAGCGGAATGAGCAGAGCACGAGGACACTGCTCATGATTTGTAGTGCAATCTTCCCATCAGGTTTTGTTTTTTTTTAAATCATTTTGGACCAACACTACCTTTCAAAATGTATAACCACAGACTATAATGAAAAATAAAGATGACCCACACTTTTCTCCAAATATTAGACCCCAAGCTAATGTAGAACGAAAGCAAGAAACGATACATATACACGAAGCATAAAGAGGACAGTTTTGTTCATAGGCTTTACCACAACAGCACTCCTTTTAAGCTTCACTGTTTAGTCCCTCATCATTTAAACTTTCCTGAAAACAACTGTGGTGTCTATTTGGCCCCAGTGTTGCAAAGAACAATGTGTAGCATATATTATTTATTGAGTGTGCTTTTTGTGAATAAAAATACTGACAGTATAAACATAAAATTTAAAATAATAGGTAGCCATCATGATTTCAAATATAATTTTCTAACACTATTTGATATTGTACAAAATTTGTCTTGAAATAATTAGTTTTTTCAAGTATGTGCTTTGAAACATAACAATTAATTGTATTAAGTAAAGGACCCCAAGAAACATGTATGTGTTTCCATGTGGTCAATCCAGAGTAAAAGCTTTTCTTGTGGACAATTTCAAAATTACAGAAAGGAATTAGCAGAAATTTATAATTTCTAATCATTACCACAATTTCACTTTTATTGGTAGAAAGAGTTTTTAGTGAAAAAGACAGACATCCTTATAACACCTCCTGTATCAAAGAATGGCTAGATGTAATGTAAGCTTCATCTGGGCCAAATACGCACACGTATATTGTGGGTGAGCCTCAAAACTCTGGCAGGCATATTGTTCCTCTAGGCAGATTTTATTATCAGGAAACATATCACCAATGTACTAAGAATTACTAGAAAGTGAAAATAAATAAAATAAAAATAGTAATCTTAATCTAATCTTCCCCACAAGTGGTTGCATTGATATATATACATATATATGCATATATATACACATACATACATGTATATATATATATACACACATATATATATTCATATACACATGCATCCATATTGAGCAGTGACATTGTTGTGAAATGTGGTGGTTGGATTGGTGCTGATTAAACTGTAGTGACAGAGGCCTAGAGAAAGTAACATATAATCACATTGGGAGCTGACATATTTTTGAGCAGAAAAAAATAGAAAATACAAGTCCATATGTAAAGAAAAATAAAACAATCTTTCCATGGCCCCAACACTAATGATGAGTTAAGTGAAGATGTGAGCAGAAAACCTCTAATGTTAATTGAATACAAGATTGGAGAATGTTGTTAGGATTTATTATTTGTGTTTAACAACGTGCTAAGCAGAAACTCAAGGGCACAAGCATATATTAAAACAAAACAAAACAAAACAACAACAGCAAAAAACTTTCGTTCATTGAAGGTCACTATAAACAAATTTAGCCCAAAGACTACGAGTAGAAGAGGGACCCAAAGATTAAGAAAGAGATATAACAAGACATGTCAAAAAGCTAACAAGCATAAGAGATGCTCAAACTCATTATCTGTAAGAGATGCAAATTGAAATATCAATGGCTATCCACATTAGATTGGTACACATGAAAAAGCTGGTTAATGCCAACAGTTTCCATGGATTTGGGGGTGCAGGAAAACCGTAGATTGGCGCTGCCGTTTTAGAAAGCAAATTTATAATCCACTAATCCAGTTTCTGAATGTACAGCCTAAAGAAATTCTCCAACAGATCAATGAGACTCCATATGTATGAATATGGAAGAGTAAATCTCCCTGTATTCCTCAGTGTTCCTGTAACATCTCAGCCTCCTGGGCAACAGGAATTGATATACTATAAAGATAGACAAGGTTTGCTTTCATTTCTCGAAACATTTTGCATTTCACGTAAGAGAACCTGCAGCCATTTGTCTCCCTAATAGTCTATCGAATTACTCCAACCCAGAGGATAATAAACCACCTCTCCTCTCCGCTGGAGTAAGAGCTCCAGTCTACACCCAGGTTAACTCAAAAGGGGGCTGAATATCAAGGAGAATTTGGCTTGACTCAGAGGTTATCCTAACAGGTATTTACATTTCAAAGGGATGCAAGTCTGGGTGTAAATCTGGAGAAGCTGGTTTTACATGTTTCCTCTAGAGATTTATTTACACGCCAAAGGTTAAGAAGTCCCATCCTTTCCCAAGGAGACTCCCCCAGAAGGGGAACGCTGATAGCTGCCTCTGTCCCTCACAGAGGTAAAGAAAATTTATATTTGTGGCTCCTTGCCCAAAATATGTAGGGTGTTATCGAGCTCTCACCGTGTTGCTGAATGGGCAAGAATAGGGGCGCAGGGAAACCAATGCTTATTATTTGTCATATATAAATAATCATGATCTATTCTGTTTCAAAAACCTCATGTGTGCTTCCAAACTAATATTAATAAATACGAGGATGCCCACTGTAGTACTGATTGTGTTAAAATGAAAGTGGAGTCTGAGCCCACAGACACCGGGGACGTGGCAATGCTGATGGAGTCTCTCCTGACAAACCCGACACACTCTCCAGGGACTCTGTCCACCACGCCTCGACTTTTGGGCTTCTGTGTTCCTCTCTGCACTGCCCAACTCCAGCAAGAGTCACGCTGAGTTAGTTTAGCCAGAACCCCGTGCTCCATATTGACCCCCCAATACCTAACTCTCCCCCATCCTGCACCACCCCAGGTGGGACCAGCTCACCCTGGCCCGCCTTCAGCAAGGACCATGTCAGTGGGTTTAGCCAGAACCCCCCAGGCTCCAGAGGTTTCTTCTCAGCAATTTTCCATCCCCAGACCATCACTCTGTTCTTGGCTATGAATCCCCACCTCTCCTTGCACTTAGAGCTGAGTCTAATCTCTCTCCCACACTGCGAGACCACGTGCCATGGTCCCTAGACATGTCACAATAGCCCTCCTAGAAATAAAGTCTTTCGTACCATCTGTAACAAGTATCATGAGTAATTATTTCTTTAACAATGCAGTGAAATATTAATTGGCAACTTGAAGTAAGTAAGATGAACTTGAAAACAGAGGTGAGTTGGGGGGTAACTTAAAAAAGGAAGAAGTCATTTCATGATTCTATTTAAATAAATTAAAGGTATATGTATAGGTATACGTGTATACAGACAAATACAACACATGTTGCACAAAACACACTCACTCAAAAACACAGCTATTAAACAAATTACAACTGATACATAGGGTAGTGGAGGAGTGAGCACAAAATGGCATAAAAATAATATATACATATTTTAAAGAGGGAAGTGGTATATTGATAATGTGGCATGAAGTAAGGAATATTGTTATTGCATCCCTCTGCCCTTGATGAAGAAAAAATAAAAACGTGTCTTTCTGAAATACTTAAAATACTTTCACAGATTAATCACAACCATAAATATTCAAATTATAATTTACATTTGGACTATCGCAATTGTATATCTTTATATCCGTTTTAGAGTCACCGGCGTTTAAAAATAGTGTAACATTTATGGAGATGAAAATGAAATGTTGTCATTATCATACTTTCCAAAGTCCTTACTGGTATTTGAATAATCTGAAAGTTGAAATTAGCATTTTATCTGAAACTATGATTATTTATTAATGCTAATAGTGTTAAAAAACAAGACAACAGGCTCAAAATGGAGTCACTTATGCTAAGCCCTACGTCACCAAACTGACACAATTACAGTTAATCCTTTCTCTCTCAAGGACAGTTTATTGCCCTTTTATTATATTTGTTTCATTTTCTGTCTTAAGAGCTTTGCTTGGCAACCGTCATTTTGGTGGCCCCAGAAATATGGCTGGACGGAAATGTGGGTTGCACTCCTTCCTGCTGACTGCTGCCAGCCCTCAGGGCCATTGCCTAGTCCTTCTTTCTTTAGTTACCTTTGAGAATGGCTCTAGACCTTGGAAGGGTCAATATCATTTGCACCGTCTTTGGGGATGCCTCTTGCTTTCATGGTGTTGTTCAAAACTAGACATACCTCGGAGATACTGCAGGTTAATTCCATTCTAGACCACCACAAAGCAAGTATCCCAATAAAGCGAGTCACACAAGTGTTTTATTTTCCCAGTGCATGTAAGTTATGCTTACACTCTACGGCAGTCTATGAAATGTGCAATAGTGTTACCATGCTTACCCGGAAATAAGACCTAGCCGGAGAATCAGCTCTAATGCGTCTTTTGGAGCAAAAATTAATATAAGATGAAGTATATTACATTATATTATATTATACCCAGTCTTATAGTATAGTAAAATAAGACCCGGTATTATATTATACTACATTACTTTACATTATATCACATTACATTATATTATATTATATCATATTATATTATAGCAGGTCTTATAGTAAAATAAGACCCAGTATTATATTATAGTAATTATATTAGACCTGGTCTTATAGTAAGTAAAATATATAGTAAGACTGGGTCTTAAAATATAGTAAAATATAATAAAATACAAAATATTATATTATATTATATTATATTATATTATATTATGTTATACGTGGTCTTATATTAATTTTTGCTCCAAAAGACACATTAGAGCTCATTGTCCAGCTAGGTCTTATTTTTGGGGAAACACTGTATGTCTAAAAAACATTTTACATTTCTAAATTAAAATGCTTTACTGCTAAAAAATTGTAACCATCACCTGAGCCTTCAGTGAGTCATGATCTTTTTGCTGGTGGAGGGTCTTGACTCAATGTTAGTGGCTGCTGACTGACCAGGTTGGGGGCTGCTAAATGCTGGGGTAGCTGTTTCTTAAAGCAAGACAGCAGTGGAATTTGCCATATTGACTGACACCTCCTTTCACAAGTGATTTCTCTGTAGTATGTGGTGCTGTTTGACAGGATTTTACCCACAGTAGAACTTACTTCAAACTGGAGTTAGTCCTCTCAGACCCTGCCACTCACTGCTTTATCAACTACATGTATGTAATATTCTAAGTCTTCTGTTGTCACTTCACCAGTAGAGTCCATCTCAACAAAACCACTTTGTTGCTGTTGCTCTTCATAATGGCATCTAAAATGGTGAGTCCTTTCCCGTAAGTGTTTGATGTACTTTGCCTAGATCCATCAGAGGAATCACGGTCCATGGCAGCTGTAGCCTACTGAAATGTATTTCTTAGGTAACACGACTTAAAAGTCAAATGTACTCCTTCATCCACGGCCTGCAGAAGGGACGTTGTGTCATCACGCATGAAAACAACATTAATTTTATTGTCCATCTCCATCAGAGCTCTGAGGTGACCATGTGCATTGTCAGTGAGCAGTCATATTTTGAAAGGAATATTCCGAGCAGTCGGTCTCAGCAGTGGGCTCAAAATATTCAGTAAGCCACGCTGTAGCAGACGTGCTGTTATCCAGGCTTTTGTTCCATTGACAGAGCAGGAACAGAGTAGACTGAGCATAATTCCCAAGGGCCCTGGGGTTTTCTCAATGGTAAATGAGCACTGGCTTCAACTTCAAGTCACCAGCTGCATGAGCCCCTCACAGGAGAGTCAGCCTGTCCTTTGAAGCTTTGAAGTCACGCATTGACTCTCCTCTCCAGCCATGAAAGTCCCACATGGCGTCTTCTTCCAATATGAGGCTGTTTCATCTCATCAGAAACCTTGTTTAGTGTAATCACCTTCATTACCGTCTAAGCTGGATCTTCCGGACAATTTGCTGCAGCTCCTGCCTCATCATATTTACTCCACCACATGAATTCCAGCTGCCTCAGTCTTTTCACTGTTCAAAATCTGTCTCCAAACCCAGGCTCTGCTTGGCTACATCTGACAGTGCTGCAGATCTTGAAGTGCTTCCAGCCACACAGCGGAGACGGCGTCGGGGCACCTCGCTTCTTCCCAGGCAGCACAGAATCACAGTCCCATGCTGCCTGTTGTCTGCAAACAAGTAAACCTCGACTATTGCAGCATCTCCAGTTGGAGAGCATGATAAAATGTTATCTGGCACACAGACTCAGAACATTGAAGATACCTCTAGATGTAGTACTCAAATAGGATGAGAACACAGCATTATATACTACAAAAGTACTATGCAGAGACGATTATTAATACTCATCAGTGATAGAGTCAATAGATGATGATATAGCCAGAAATATAAACTAGTGCAATAAAGATTAAAAGGAAAAGATATTGTCAGTATTAATAGGTGACACAATTACCTACTTGGAGAAGCAAATGAATGAACAAATAAAATAATTGCAGACTGTAGCACATATTCTAGATATACGTTTGACCTCCAAAAATCAATAGCAATTTTCTTTTAATGTGATAACCAATTAGAATATTTAGGAAAAATAATATGCAATAAATATTTACAAAAGATTGATTTCCAAAATTTTCTTAACCAGTACAATATAACTATAGCAAAATCTTTACACTTTAAAAATATATATGGGAAAGGAACTGAATATATGGGGAAACATTCGATGACATTTGATTTACTGATAAATTTCATAAACTTATTCTAATATATAGATATAGACAAAAATCCACAAAACTGTTGACTTTTATACAAGAAGAATAAAGACTAATATTTATAATGTGGATCCCAACCTAACACTGCATATGAGTTTGGAGTAGCTGACTTTGTTTGGAACATTATAAAACTATATCTCTAACTTGTCAATATGTAGTTTTCCAAAATATAACACATAACAACCAATAATAACCACAATTTGATTCACCTGTAAATAAGTTTTCTTTATATCTTCTAGTTGTTTTATTTTTAGTTTAGAAGAAAAAGTGTGCACCAAAATAGAAAACAATGGATATATGTGATATGAATATAAAGAATTTTCATGTCAGATGACTTGCGCATTCTGAAGACAATGCATAAGTCTTCAAAATGTTTTTCTATTTCCATCTGATGTAGTGGTAAGCCATGATACTGCAGACACAGAACAAGTCATGCTATTCATCAAGATGAGTTATAATATCAATACAAGTGTGAAAACATCTCTGATAAATAACTTAGTCATTCCCGTTAGAATCTAATATCCAATAACTGTTACATTAACTACTTACAATTAAGCTCAGAACTTAATTTTAAATTAAGAATAGAGAAAACAAAAATCATTTTAATAAGTTTGCCTTTTTTCTTTCTGTTACATTTTTACATATGAGGCCTATTCTCTTTTTCAGATAAAATAACTCACAGTAGGATACTGAAGTAGAACAAGTATTAAACACATCTTTGACAGAAAATTAAATACATAAAACATAAAAGATAGATAAAACATTGAGGTTAAGATGACAATAAAACTATTTAATTTTTATTTTTTCTAGTAGAAAATGGATTTTAAGTCAAATTTATAAATATAATATGTGCTGAATGTTTATGTTGAAATCAATATTTTTAAATAACAGGACAAATGAAGACGGCCTAATAATACAAAGTTGACATGAATTATTCACCTATTTTATTTGTTAACAGTATGTAATACACAGATATTTTCCTATTCCCCTTGTCATTTATATTTCAACATATAATACTTCTGTTTCCTCTGTTGATTAAATTATTTAATTGGGAATGTCATTACAATAGTTTTTCTATGAGAAAAAATAGAGGTGATATAAATGATCCTAAGGTTAGTAAAATATGTTACAGATAAGTACTGAATACATGCAAAAAGAGAAATACTATTTCATATATATGTATATATATGTATATATATGCATATATATATATACATATATATGTGTGTGTATGTGTATATATACACACACACACATATATATGGCAGTAAGCATGTGCAAATCTCTGTCATGTATTCACTTATACCTGAGGCTGACAGACAATGATCTGTGGATCAAAACCAGCCCACAACCTGCTCTTGTAGATAAAGTTTTATTGGAACACTGCCACACTTACTTGTTTATAAATCGTCTATGACTGCTTTCAGACTATGAAAGACAGTGTTAAATCGCTGTAACTTTATGAATCACAGAGCCTATAATATTTACTATTTGGCCCCCTGACTTATATCCCCTCCCTCCTCCCTCTCTTTCTTCCACTTCCCTCCCTTTCTCTCTTTCCCTCTTCCTCTTTCCTTCTCTTGCTGTCTCTCCCTCCTTCTTTCTCTCTCTCACTCTCTTTTTCTTTTTCTTCTTTCCTTCTTTCTTCAGAGAAAAACTCCACTCATCTCACTACCACTATCCCAGAGAAAGACAACGTTTTTGCAGGAGCCCAGATATAAGCTCATTATAATTATGAGCTGAGATTGGTCTTCATATATACATAAATTTCAGTCCTTAATACTAAAATTGGCATTGCTAAGTATAAATGGCAAATATTTTCCTTTTCCTAAAAGGGGGACTCAAACCTAATGAACAAAATGACATACACTTCTCATAAATGCATTTGCTCATGCACCTCAAACACAACAATTTCAGAATATATAGCTAGAACAGGTTGGGCATTTTCAAAGATGCTCACTATTTGTAACTTAAAATGACATATATGAGTTCTGACAATTAAGTTCGTGAACTCATCCTAGAAAATGTGCTACTGTGTTTCCCCGAAAATAAGACCTAGCCGGACAATAAGCTCTAATGAGTCTCTTGGAGCAAAAAAATTAATATAAGACCTGGTCTTATTTTACTATAAGACTGGGTATGTAATGTAATGTAATGTAATGTAATGTAATGTAATGTAATGTAATATAATTAATATAATATAATACCGGGTCTTATATTAATTTTTGCTCCAAAAGACGCATTAGAGCTGATTGTCTGGCTAGATCTTATTTTTGGGGAAACACGGTACACATCTCACTACTGAATATCACTACGGTCACCTTCGAAGTACTCCCCTTGGGAAACTATGCACTGATGCCAGTGCCTAGTCCACCCTTTGAAGCAATTTTGGAACTCTTTTTTTCTGGAATGGCCATCAGAGCTGTCATCATATTACCCTTGGTGTCCTGAATGTCAACAAAATATCTTCCTTTCAATATTTCCTTTATCTTTGGGTAAAGAAAAAAGTCATTGGTGACCAGATCAGGTGAGTAGGGAGGGGGTTCCAATACAGTTATTTTTTACTGGCTAAAAACTCCCTCACAGACAGTGCTGTGTGAACTGGTGCATTGTTGTGATGCAAGAGCCATGCATTTTTGGCGGAAAGTTCAGGACATCTAAGTTTTTCACGCAGCATTTTCAGCACTTCTGAATAGTCAAGTTGGTTAACTGTTTGTCCAGTTGGAACAAACTCATAATGAATAATCCCTCTGATATAAAAAAGGTTAGCAACATCATTGCAACCAGTTTGCGAACTTAATTTTCAGACCCGGTATGTACTTAGAAGATTTTATTTTCTTTTTGGATAATTTTTTCTTTTAGGTACTGAACAGTTTCTTTATGATGCAAAGAGAAGCCAATAAAGTATTTAAAAATAAAAATAAAATATATATTCTAGAAAGGACTTGTGTTTTGAAGTTTTAAGGAGTGAGTTTAAACCACAGAGTTGGCAGTTTAGAAAGAAATACAGAATATATTGTGAGTTAAAACTAATGTAAACTAATGTAAAGATGATTTCTGGATCATTGTTTTAACGTGCTGACCATAGGACAGTTTGTGTTGTGGCAAAGACCCAGATATAATACAGGCTAAAACAGAATTTGGCAGAATTAAGCAGCTTAGAAAGAAACATGTTCCTGATGGAAGAACTGTGACTTTTGGGAAAATTAACTGACTTGGGACAATTTACAAAATTAAAAATAATTCATTTTTTCTTTTTTTTTTTTCCGGCCAATATACAACCAACCACCTGTTCTTCCTATTACCCGGGGAAAAATTATAAGAGGGAACATCTGGGTAATTTAACTAAAAAATAAGATTGCTCATTACACTTCCAAATTTCTTTTCTACCAAGTGCCTACAGTAGGAGCACAAAAAGATGGGTGCAATGGCTCTCTGTCTAAGTACATACTGGGTTAACCTGGGCTCAATGGCAGAAAATATTTAGTATTCAAATTTAGAAATTTATCTTTTTAGAATTATTGTCTTTTCCTTGATTAAAGCTGTTTACAATTACATTCGGTATGAGCTTATTCAAGAAATCTCCGCCAATCAGGTATGTTATTTAAGAAATGCACTAATTTTTACCAAGTATATTAAAACTCATGCATCTAAAGGAGCATTTCATCAAATATCTTCACAGAAACCAATACACTTACGGTAAGTCTTCTCTGGATTATTTTGCCCCCCGATGCTAAAAATGCTTTCAGTGTCTGATACATTGTTTACATATATTTAGAGGAATGTAGGCTGTATTTTATTTGTTGTGCATTTTATATTGTAAAAGACCAACAGTCATTTAGAAGTTAAACCCAGTACCGAATATATAGACCAAGTTAGATAGTATCTCAAAGAGAAATCTCATGGGGAAACACAATACTTTAGATACAACCCTTGTACTCCAATGGAAATTACCTGCACGTGGTATTTGTGGCCGGTACCATTGGAGGGTCACAATGATTTTCCAACACTAACCTACTTAGGTGTACACACATCTCTGCTTTCTTACATCTGCTAGCAATTAGCTCGGGGAGCTCCACTTCAGCAAATTTGTAATATAATAAACATAATCTATCTTATCTCAGAGAGACACAAATTAATGACCACGGCATTGAAATCCCTTCATCATGTTACCTGCCTACTTTTGTTTGATTTAGTTCTTGCTTTGGAATTGTCCCAACCATGAGTATGCTCAGGGTTGTATACATAATTTGAAATAAATATCATTGATTCCTGAATCATTGCAGTATAATAAAGGGGAATATGGTGATAAATAAACTGTTGGCTTTAATATATTTGTTCTACAGAATGTTGAATAGACGAGCTATGTAGTTGATACACACACACACACACACACACACACACACACACACACCTAATCAATTTTACATTTACTTTGGCATGGTTTTTCTGTAGAGGTAAGATACAAATCGCAGTGATTACCTTGCTTTTAGCATATGGAAAAACAATAATAAAAGTATTGTAAATATATTTTAAGAGTTTTATACATAATAGTTCATTTGAATCACGCTAATTTTAGAACTTAAAGGAAAGTTAAGAATTTTTCAAAACAACCCCTTATTTTAAAGTTCAGATAACTCAAGTTTAAAGAAATTAAGTTTTAGATTGTTTCTTCAAGTAAAAGATAAATATAATTGAAATATGATGTTCTCTTGAAGGAATGTTTGACATCATATATAAATTCAAAATAGAGTGGCAAGTGATTGCAAACAAATAAGAGAAATAGTATTAGTTAACACTAATATTTACTCACTAAGCAATTTCTAACATATACACTGATATTGCTTAGATTTAATTTTGCAATGTTAAAAACATTTCCCTTATTCATTATCATAAATTTTCATCTACAACAAAAGAAATAAGGCCAAAAAGAAGGAGGTAGATTAAATGAAGAAGGAAAAACGGCAAGGGAAGGGGGAATAGAATAGAAAGAGAAAATAAAATAAAAAGGATGGTCATAAGTGAAAACAACAATTTTTTTTTAAAACATGGTTCTGACGTGTAATTCTTCCCTGGTAGAGAAGTAAACACCTTACGGTAAAAATACGTACATACATAAATGCATATGTTAAATAAATGTATATGTAAAAGACTAAATCCCTTAAAGGTATAAAATTCTAAAACTTGTTTTTAAAGAATATATATTCAAAGAGACATCAACTTAGTGATGTAGGATATAACTCCAACTCTACAAACCATACACATACACACAGACACACACAGGAGGTCTCACAACTAAGTTCGCCAACTTGTTGCAATAAAGTTGCTAACCTTTTTTTCATATCAGAGGGATTATTCATTATGAATTTGTTCCAACTGGACAAACACTTAACCAACTTGACTATTCGGAAGTGCTGAAAAGACTGCATGAAAAAATTAGACGACCTGAACTTTTCACCAACAATTCATGGCTTTGCATCACGACAATGCAATAGCTCACACAGCACTGTCTGTGAGGGAGTTTTTAGCCAGTAAACAAATAACTGTATTGGAACCCCCTCCCTACTCACCTGATCTGACCCCCAACGACTTCTTTCTTTACCCGAAGATAAAGAAAATATTCAAAGGAAGATATTTTGATGACATTCAGGATACCGAGTGCAATACAATGACAGCTCTGATGGCCATTCCAGAAAGAGTTCCAAAATTGCTTTGAAAGCACTGGCGTTGGTGCATAGCTTCCCAAGGGGAGGACTTCGAAAGTGACAGTAGTGATATTCAGCAACGAGGTATGTAGCACTTTTTCTAGGATGAGTTCATGAACTTAATTGTCACACCTTATACAAAGTACAAGAGGGACTGCCACTTTCTGTAATAGCAAACTAGGTTATTTTTGGTCAGCTACCGCAGAGAGAGGATTTGCAAGACCAAGTAATGAGAGAAAGGGAGTCCCAGAGTGACGAGCTCATCGACATGAAACCACACCGACCCTTGGAGCACTTTCCTACTTTAAAGCTGTGGCTGAGAAGCTAAGAAGTTGGGGAGAGTCTTCAACAGGCTCTTGTAGCTAAAATATTAGCAACTGAGATTTAAGTGCTGCTAAGAAGGAGGAGCCCTGCCAAATGCCAGATTTTAAGATGTGAGCGTGAACTAGTAATAAACCCAAACTTCATAAAATCGAAGACGAACTTCCAATCATCTCACTCCTGCTTATCTAATCAGGATGACCTGTGCCAACCCTAATGTCTGGCCAGAAAGGGTGGAAAGACTTCACAGTATGATTAAGATGTCATTCATAGGAGATGCAAAGTTCTTCTACACTTTTCATATGCTCTGTCTGCTACTGAACCAATCACAAATAGAGATACAAATATGATTTAATGAAACACCAAAAAAAAAGACCAAAAAAAAAAAAACCAAGACCATGAGACATTCAGATATTACAGTCATCAGACATAGAGTTAAGATAATTCATATGCATACTCAAGGAAGCTTTAAAATATTGAGAAACACCAGGAAAGCACAAAAATAGAAAATAAAAAACGAACACTACATTAAAAAATAATAAAAAAAAATTAACCAATCTTCGGGTACTACAGAAATAATCAAATAGACATCTTGAAAAAAACTGTAACATCTAAAATAAAGAACTTAACGTATGGCTGAACTAGCACATTGGACACATAAGGTCAAATAGTAAATTGAAATGTGAAATAATAGAAAAGTAAAAGTTTAAAAAGGAAAATGGTGCATCACTGCCAGCACTAAGAAATAATATTGGTATAAGTATATTTAAACATCTCCATAGCAGACTTTAAAGCAAGAAGCATTCTGAAGATGGATTAGTCATAATGATGAAATGTTTTCTTGTGAACACCCTTCTCATCAACTTACTCTCTTCAAGCAGTATTTCTCAGCCTCTTGCACATTAGGGTTACTTTCTAGACCTTTCCGAAACACTGATGTCCTGAAACCACCCCCAAATACCCCAATTCAAAGGGCGTGGGGCACATCTGGCCATGAGATTTCTCCATAACTTCTCGGGTGATTTTAATGTGAAGTAAGTGTTGAGAACCCTGCTCTAGCATCCCATTTGCCAACTCCAACTATTGTGACACATTTGCCTTTCTCCTCTACTACTGCATTTCCTGAAAATAAGACCTAGCTGACCATCAACTCAAATGCATCTTTTGGAGCAAAAATTAATATAAGACCTGGTCTTATAGTAAAATAAGACCATATTTTATAGTATACTATAGTGTACTATAATATAATACCTGGTCTTATTTTACTATAATAAAAACTGGGTTATAATATAATATAATATAATATAATATAATATAATACCAGGTATAATATTAATTATTGCCCCAAAAGACACATTAGAGCTGATGGTCGGGCTAGGTCTTATTTTCGGGGAAACACGGTAGGTTGTAGACTTTCGAGGAAAGGACTGTGTTTCTCACCTTTGGAGCTTACACATCTAAAAGAGCGCCTGCTACAAAGAGGGACTCAAAAGTTAGTTGGTGAAGCAAGGCTGAATTTCACAAGATAGTTAGTTCAGTTCAATTTAACAGCTATTATTCAAGTTCCTGCTGCGTGCTGGACTTTACATGAGGTGTTGGTATAAAAGGTAGATGACACAGTGCTGGCCCTGTGAGGAAACGTTACTCAGTTGCGTGTTCATGGCTTAGCAGTTTCTATCAGACTGACAGAGGCATTAGACCACCACATCTGCAGTTATCTTCCAGACCCTTCAACACTCTCAATCTCATATAGCAAGTCATTCTTATCCTCAATGATATTCTATTACCTTAAGGTACTGAATAAAAAATAAATACAGCACACATCACTGACAGACTGCGTACTTGGAACATCTACAAATATTGACCATATTCTAAGACATAAAGAAAAATTCAATACATTTCAAAGAATCGTAATTATTCAGAACGTATTATGATCCCTTTAACAAAAGCAATAAATAAATAAGAAAAGGATAATTAGAAAAATCCGTACCTCTTTGAAAAGCATGTATTATGTATACTTTTATATATTAGAAACAATAACAAATATATATAAAAGCTTGATGATGCAGTGAAGTGTGTTTTGAAGAGAAATTTATAAACAAACAGGCATATATTACAAAAAAGAAAGGTGAAAATGAGTAAAGCATACATTCATAACGATAATAAAGGAAGCAAAAATGAAATATGAAGGACAGAGATAATAAAGATAAACAATTATGACATATAAAATAAATATAAAATAGAGAAATTCAATAAAGCCAAAATTTAGATTTTGGGAAAAAAAAAAGCGATAATGAACACTTGACAATACTAATTCAGTAATGGAGAAAACATACAAGGTGCAAACATTAGAAAGAACAAATGGATTTTTATAGGAAAAACAGGCAGATAAACAATCAGGATTAATAAATAATCAAGGCCGCTGGATTCAAATACAAAATTTAAGTAACAATAGTATTTCTGTATTCTGTCAATAATTGAATAGAAAATATAAAATGGCAATACATGCTATTTGTGATAGCATCAATAATATATTAAAATCTGGAATACATCTATGTTGAAATATACAAAATATTATTGAGAAAAACAAAGAACTGTGCTAAGCTGGTGTATATAGTATAGTGATAGATTGAAATTCTCAATTTGTATGAGTTGTTCTCCCCAAATTGATGCTGTCTGTAGATTAAATGCAGTATTGTTCAGAATCTTAACAGTAATTGTGAGTTTGTCAGCAAACTTACTCTACAAGAAATGATAATGGAAGTCTTCAGTCAAAGGAACAGAAGACAGAAAGCTATCTCTACACAAGAAAAGGAAGAGCACTGAAAATGAAGCAAAGAAGATAAAATATTTCAATTAGTGTAATTGTTCTAAAAGCTAATGAACTAATGCAAAATTAATACCAATGCACGTTATAGCATATACAAAAATATTTTATGCTTGCTTGTAAACCTAATAAATAGGTACAGATATTTAAGAGGAGATTAAATAAAAGTTTAAAAATACTTAGTGAGGCTAAGAGAAGTCAGAAAATGTGGAAATACATAGCAAGTTGGAAGAAATTATTCTAATCATACCAATTCTAAGATAAATTTGAATTATATAACCCAACCAATTAAAAGAGATTATCAGATTGTATTAGAATAAAGCATATCCAACTATATGGTACCTACTGGTAACCGACATTAAATATAAAGAAACAGAGGGGTAAAAAGTAAAAAGATGGGGAAAAGTCATACCTGACACCATAACCAGAATAAAGCTCTGGCACCATATATATGCACGTACCAGTGTTTCGATATACATGCTCCAAAAACTGACAGAATTTAAGGGAAAATAAACAAATGCAAAATTATCCAGACTTCAAAACTACTCTTTTGGTAACAGATGGAACAAATAGACAATATGGATATAGAACACCTGATCAATAATATCAACCAACTTTACCGAACTAACACAAAACTGATCAACAGCAGAATATACATTCATCCCAAGTGAACATGTACCATTCATTAAAATAGGCCATATCCTGAGTTCTAAACGAACTTCCACACAGAAGAGAAAAGATCCCATACAAAGATGGTCTCAGACCATAAAGTATTTAAACTATGAATAACAGAAAAATGTCTAGACAATTTATAAGCATTTAGAAATAAAACCACTCTGATTAATTCACAGGTCAAAGAAGAAGGGTAATTGGAAGATAAAAATACATTAAATGAAGATGAATATATATTGTGTTAAAATTTGTGGGATGAAGCACGTTGTGAATAAAGGAAAATGTAAGCATAAAATGCTTATGTTATAAAAAATGAGAGACCTCAAAACAATTATAAGCTTTTCCCTTAAGAATCTAGAAAAATAAGGTCAAATTAAACCCAAAGAAGAAGAAAATAAAATTCACAGCAAAATTAACATAATTTTAGAATGAATACAAAATAAAATGTACAATATACCATAATTAGTGGTATTTTCATGTAGTAACAATTGAAATTTGAAATAAAAATACCACTTATATTAGCATGAAAAAGTAAATACTTAGATGTAAATCACACAAAAATATATATAGGGTATGTATAATGAAACCTCAAAACACTGATGAAAGAAATCAGAGAAGACCTAAATAAATGAAACACTATATTATGCTTATGGATTGAAGATTCAATATTGTTAGGATATCAATTCTCCCCAGTTGGATCTAAAACTTCAATGCATTCTTAATCAAAACCAGGCTTTGTAGATGTTGACCAACAGATTTTAAAATTCATATACAAAGATGACAGAAATACAATAGCTAAAACAATTTTGAAAAGAAAAAAAAGGACCAGTGTGTAGGACTCATAACTGTACGACAACTTACAAATAAATGTGGTATTGTTGAAAGGATATAGGCATACAGACCTATCGAACACAGTGCACACTTCACAAATAAACCCACACAAATATATTCAAGTAATTTTTGATAAAGGTGAAAACACAATTCAACAAAGAATAGTCTTTTCCAAAAAAACTTTACGGGAAACATGTACTTCAACACATATAAAGGAAAATAAACCCACAAACATTCATCACACCTTAAACAAAAACCATCTGTAAATGGGTCATTGCCAGATATAGATATCTAATTTTAAACTATGAAATGTCTAGAAGAAAAGTAAGGTGAAAAATTGTGGGATCTTGAGTTTAGAAAGTAATTTATAATCTGACAGCAAATTCATGATATTTAAAATATGCATGATAATTTGTCTTTATCGAAATTAAAACCTTTTTCTCTGTGAAACATATTAAGTGAATGCTAAATATATATATATATGGCAAGATTAAGAGTATTTCCAAAGCACATACCCAATAAGTAACCAACATCAATAATACATAGAGAAAAAAAAACAAAACATACCAATAAAAAAGAGCAGATCTGAACAAAAACATTAATGATGAAGATATATGAATGGCACATAAGCATACGACATGGTGCTAAATACCTTTATGCATTAGGGAAATGCAAATTACAACCACAATGACACACCACTACACACTTAATAGAACAACTAAAATCATGGCACCTGACACTGCCAGGTACTGTTACGGACATAGTAGCTGCAGCTTCCATTTATTGCTGGTGAGAATGCAAAATGTCACAGCCACTTTCGGAACTGTTCTTTATAAAATTAAACATACATCTGCCATGGAACCCTAAAATCCGTCTTGAAGGTATTAATCCAAGTGAAACGAACACTTATGCTCACACACACACGCAAAAAAGTCCATGGATATTTATACAAACTTTATTTATAATCACCAAAATCTGATAATCTAGGGATCAACTATAGTAACTTCAAACAATGGAATACTACCCAGCAATTAAAAGAAACATTATTAATTCATATATCTATGATATTAAATTAATTTTGTTACAGGAAAGAGGCTAAACCCATAAGACTACTGCTGTATGATTAAATTTATATAACAGTCTAGAAAAGACAAAAATATAGGAATGGACAAAGAAATCAGTGATTTCTAGGGGTTGGAGGTGAAGATGGGATAAAGAGAAGCTGGAGGGAAATTTAGGGTCAACTAAATTGTGCTGTGTGTTATTGTGGAGGTGGATAAATGATCACATATTTATCAAAACCTTTGGAATTACACAACACACAGTGCCTTATAAGTGCATGTGAATTTGGAAATTTCAATCATCATGTGCAGAGAATTCAGGATGGATTAGAGACTGATAAATAACGGTACCTGTGTTACAAGTGAATCGAATAAGTGCTTGAGGAGGTGGAGAAGAAAAAGGTTGACCTAAATAACTTTGGTAAGGAGTTTATAGTTAAAGACCCAAAGAACGGTACACAAACATCATCTCTGGTAAATTTGTTTCTCAACGCTCTCCAGATAGCTACCCCCAAATATGTATTGATGACGAAATGAAAATGGTAAAAGTGGAGACAAACAGCAGACACCACCTTCACTACGTGGTGAAGATGTATGTCACCAGCATTAAAAGACAGTGAAAGAATATACTTGACAAAAAAGACAAAGAAAGTCTAAGGGATTATCACAGATTAGAGGAGATTAAGAAGATATGACAACTAAAAACAACATGGAATCTTGGATTGGGTATTGCAACACAGTGTAAGAAAAGTGCCTTAGTGGAAAAACTATGAAATCCTAGTAACATCTCCAGTTTACATAATAATATTGTACTGGTGTTGTTTCTTAGTTTTTACTTTTTGTAATTGTACTATTGCTACATAGGGTATTAATATTAGGGACACTGGCTGGGGATTAAATAGAAACGTCCGTCTACTCTGTTGCAATGTATTTGTAAGCCTAAAAATATTTAAAAATAAAATTAACTTATAAACAGCATATTCAAAAATTTTAAAAACAATTCTTACTCTATTAATTCTACCTTACTGGGTGTTCGCTACGCCCCTTGTTATTTTGGATGTAACATAATTGCTGAGACAGCTAAGTAAAAATTTCCCACAGTGCACTGAATTGAAATACTTATTAAATGCTGGAGTGTGGTTTCTCATTTTATTTGTGTCATTCCTTATTAATTTGATTTACCACTAAATTAATACATGAGACAATTTTACAAACTTTAACTTGCAGTATTTGATACACAAATCAAAGCTACATAATCCATCAAATGCTCCAAAATAAGAACGTATAATAATTAATTTCAAGTATGGGTGAAAAGTCAAAGATTTATGTAGACAATATAATGTCAAAGCTTTAACAAAAAACATTATATTTGGCTGTCATGTGAAGATTACAAAATCCAGAAATAAATATGTATCCAAATCTTAGCATAAAATACAATGTATAAAATATTTTAAAGTGATTACATTTTTATAATAATGAAGCTAGTTTTCCTGTAAATGATACATGATCTAGGATTATCCACTGTTCCATTACTTTCATTATTCACTATATCTTATTATCTAATGATTATAATAATCACTTAAACCAAGGATATGGTTAACTGTCTCTTGGAAACAGGTAGAAACTGCCTACAATGGGAACCATGACTAATGATATCCTATTATTTGTCCAGAAAGAGCTCATGTCCATTATAAAAAAAAAAAAAAAAAAAAAAGATTTACAAAATGTATTTATTATTTCTGGGAAATTGGGAATGCAGAAAGCATTGCCAAAATTTGATTTTGCAACATAAATATCTCTTTTACACCTTAAAATATTAAGATTGATACAGTTATATTTACAACAAATTTCTAAACTAGAGAATGCTTAATTTGAATAATTCAAATTGACAAACATTTACTAAATTCTGGATACTGTGGATATATAGTGAAGTAAACTGACAAAATCTGTATAGTCACGGAGCTTATTTTTCGAGCAGGCAAGAGAGACAACACAGAAAATAAATAAGAAAATCAAGACGGCAGGTGGGGTCAAGATGACCGTTCTATACTATGGAGAAAAATAAAGCAGGAAAGCAAAAGTGGGAGAAGAATGGGGTTGCCAATTACTCTCTTACTCATGAAAGTAAACAATTGGTGATTGTCATAAACTTTTTATATTGACATAATTTTAAATTCATAAGAAGTTGAAAAGACAGGAAAGAGAGTCCTCAATGCCTTTTAACCACCTTCCTGTAAGGTCAACATTGGATAGTTATGGTAAAATTATAAACTCTATGAAATTAACTTCTGCGCAATACTATTAAATAAGCCTTAGACCTTCATTCCCATTTCATCAGTTTTCCCACTTAATACCTTTTGCCATGTCTCTTTCCTTCAATATATGAGTTTATCAGTCTGTGCTTGTTTCAGAACCTCTCTATTTTTGAAGTGTGCTGGCCAGGTTTTTCACAAAATCTCCCTCACATGTGATGTTTTCTCATGATCAGTGTGGGATTTGGGGCAAGGTGACTTTCTTCTACCAGATCACGGGTATGGCATATCCATCTGACATCACTGGTGACGGTGACCTTGGTAACTCAGTGAGGGTGGTGTCTGTGCGATTTCTCCACAGTGAAATCATTCCCCACGTTTTGCTCTAGTCGCTAGAAATGAGTGTGTGTTCAGGCCACACACAAGATGAGGAGCAAGGATTATAGAGAATTTGAGGACATGTGTTAAAGCCACCACAGCCAGTAGGAAACATTTTGAGGGAATAGTTTTGGATTATGCAAGGGTTCTGCTTCTCTTTAAAAAGTCTCTTCCCCTGCTTCTGCCAGCCATCAGGGGATGTTATCTCTCATGTTTCAATGCTGACTTTTCAATTCCCTCATTCAGCATTTATTATGCCAAAATTTGCCCCCTCCATTTACATGTGTGCTGTCATCTCTCTGTATCAGTAGGGACTTGTGGATATTCATTTTATTTTGCTACCTATTTTATTCCTTGATCATTTATTCTGAACCAACCCTCACTGCAGAAAAAGGACAAATGTCGGTCCAAGAATTTACAGTCCCTTTTGGTGAGATATAAAGAGGGTAGAGTCAGTTTCTTCTTCTTCCCCGTTCTTCTCCTCCTTCTTTGAAGAATGTCAGTCCATAGGAAAGCTCCTAGGAAGACAGCTATTATTTTGTATGACAAGACACCTGATTGCACTTTGGTTAGGCAAACACAGCCCTTGGGCATAGCTTGGTCTGGGAAAGGGAGGTCAGACCCAGGGACATGGCTGAAGATTTCAGGACTCAAGTCAGAGATGGTAATTAACCAAGGAAGTTCCTGTGACTGGAAAAGCCATTTCCTTTCTGTGCAGTGATTCTCCTTCACCATCCCCTGAACTTCAGTCAAATCTATTAGCAAAATCATGTTAGTGAAATTTTAGGTGCATAAAGTATATTGGGTTAAGTTGGTCAATGGTGAGGTCTGAAAGAACACAAGACTTCTCTCACTTCCGACGCCAACTGCAAATCATCCTTAGGTTTGCTACAAGTACTCCCAGAACTCACTGGAAGCTATTACCGCTATAGTTGCAGTTTGTCACTGAGAAAGGAGCCAGTGTAAAGCAGCTGAGGGAAGAGATGAGAGGTGAGAGTCCAGCAGGGCTCCAAAAAGGAAGATGCAGATGTCTTCTGTCCATGGGCCACGGACAGTGTGAGCTCTTTTGGAAATGACGGTTGACAATATGCCAGAGTATCACCAACCAGGAAGCCCACCCCAGCCTCGGTACTCAGTTTCTCATGGGAACTGATCACATGCTGCCCATGTGGCTGACCTCTAATCTTCGTCCTACCAGTGTCTGGCTGACATTTTCAGTCTCCAGTCACTTCAGAGGCAGAACTGATAACACACAGATCCAAACCAATGACGAATCACTTTACCAGAATATCTGGGGGCCTAAAGCCCCCAGCAAGCAAAGGTACTTCTATCCTGCGTGACATGTTGCAAGTCTCGAGGTCACCTCTGAGGAGTGGGGGGCAAAGGCCAGAGACCTCGCTTTGGGTCAGGCTGGTTTTTCACCAACAGGCTGCGTGCAGCCACTCTGTGGAATAAACTGTATCAGAGAAAGTCAGAAGTACCTGCACATGGGGTAGCAAGACTGAGAGGGGCGCTGAGGAAACAAGAATAGGGGGGAAGACGGTAAGGGCTCTCTTCCAGACACCTCAAGAACAAGAGGTAGGTGTTTGGCCGCTGAGACCAAGTCATGTTGTGGGTGTCCATCCCCCTGCTGCCCTCTACTTCTGAAAGTGGGCTTCAGCCAATTTATTTAAGGCAAAGAATCAACTCAGTAGAGTATGTGCTCTATTTGAGTGAAAAAAAACAGCCTTGGTGACCAACAACAGTTCGCTTGAGCGTTCTAATATTACGTAGTTCTCTTGTCTGATCTTTATTTACATTTGTAAGAAGTTCCAAAGTAAAACTTTGAGATTCATACTTCAAAAGTAACATCTTTTTCTTCTCAAATCTAATATTGATGTGTCTTAAATGAAGTACCTTACTTTCTTTTATGAGGCAACATAATTGAACAATACTTATTTATTTGAACATTATAATCTTTTTTGTTTTATTGTACATAAGAAAATAATGGTGGTTGGTGGCAACACTTTCATTAACTAAATAAAAGGACCACCAATTTAGATTTCTAAATTCAGCATAAATCTTCTTCAAATATGAACATAAACAACATATATTGAAAAAATAAACTTTGAAAAAACGTGTCACCAGTTCTTCAGACAGGAGGAAAATAAGCCAGATGGAATCAGAGCAATGTCAGAAAGAGGAAAAATTAGTAAAAAGAATAAAGATGTAATTGGAAATTCAGTTACTTTGAACCAATAATAATAATGTCTTGTTGGTTTCAAAATATATATACAAGTAAAATACAGGAATACAATGGTAACAAAATTGGGGAATGGTAAGTGGATTCAAGATTTTCTTAATTCCCTGTATTGTCTAGAACTTGGTAAAAACATTAATTTGATTTGGATATTAATAATTCAAATACACACAAGATAATCTATAGTTTATCCAATAAAAGAACAGGAAAAGAATATGTAACTTAGAAATATTAGGTTGGTGCAAAAGTAATTGCAGTTTTGCAATTATTTTTAACCTTTTAAATTGCAATTACTTTTGCACCACCCTGATGTATCTTTTCCTCCATTCCATTGTTTCTCTCAAGAAACCCTCACAGATACCTGTTGTAATTTCAGAGTCTATTTACTATGCATCTTTTAAAAATTTTCTACAATACAGTGGTACCTCGGTTTTTTTACATAATCTGTTCCAGAAGACAGTTTGAGTTCTGAAACGTTCGAAAACAGCCGACCACTAGGCCTCAGGACATGTCCGATTTCCGAGGCATGTTCGAAAACTGAAGCATTTACTTCTAGGTTTATGGCGTTCGTAAACCAAAATGTTTGTCAACGGAGACGTTCGAAAACCAAGGTACTACTGTATTTTTAATATCACCTTACCCTATGTTTTGTGACCTAGCATTTTACCTGTTGTGTTTCAGTCACAAGTTTTTTCCTAAACATTGTCTATTTTCTTCTGTAGCCTAACCAATTGTTATCTTTTTATTTTAATTGCACAATTTAATGAATTTTGACAAAGATATACACCTACCTGCCAACACAAAAAAAATATAGAACATTTCCTCCAACCTAAAAAATTCTGTTGTGCCGTTTCTCAGTTTCTCTCATTCCACCCCTAACTATAATCATCCGATAACCTGTTTCCTGTCTGCAGATAACATTTTCATTCGTGGAATTCTGGACAAATGGAATCACACAGGATATAATCCTTTGCACAGCGTTTCTTTCCCTCAGCTTGTGTCAGAGGCTCTTCCATGTTGTTCAAAAGAGTGTATCTTTCCTTTTTTGATGCAGTAATATTCATTATAGAGATACAACGCGATTTGTTTATCCAGACATTTAGCTTGTTTTGAACCATCATTAATAAAATCACTATGAACATTTTTGTCCAAGAGTGGGTGCAGACCAATTTTCTTTCATCTTGGGCAACTACTTATTAATGTAATTGGAAAGTCATATGGCAAATATATGTTTAATTTTCTGAAGAACAGCGACAAGTGGAGAGTTACAGTGTCAGTCACAAGCACACATGGCCACACCTCTTTGCTGCCATGTTTCTGTTGCTCCCACTGATACCCACCCCCTTCGGAAATATGGCGGACTGGGCGCACACTTCTCAGCATAGGTCTGTAAGCACACTGGGATGTGGTATCACGCTTCAAGTCAATCCTACTTCTTTTTTCTCTTTTAGATACTTCTTGGACTTTCTAGTAAAATGAAGTATCTAGCTATTTTATGCAGTTATGCTTTTGTGAGTTTCAGTTATAATTCATGCCTTTTCAAAGATGTGGTACGGGAGTCTACTCCTACAATACATGTTCAGTCTCCACCAAATATAACTTAGTTAATTTTCATGACAAAAAGAACTATGGAATAAGCTGCCATATTATTTAATGCCTAAACTGAGACACTGTAATGGTAAAACTATTACCAAATATAATTACATTAAACAACATTCTAAAATATTTATTGAAGACTAACACATTTGCTTTATTGGTGAACTAAAACTATTTTAATTCTGTAAGAAATAAAAGTAACTTATGTTTGTACATTCATGATTATAAATAACTTATATTAGGTAAACCCTAAATTATATTATATCATGGGCAGAAAAATTATTCTTGGCACACTTTAATGAATTATAATAAATTTTACCATATAATTCTCTAAAACCATACTACTATTATTTTGTAGACTATATTTGTTAAATATGACTATATTTTTATTTGTTAATTAAATTAATATTTTTAGTTACATTTTATGGATAAATCGTATCAAATTATTGACATCTTTAACTGCATTTACTTTGTGAATCGTAGTATTTTCCTGCATGGAAATACTGCTACTTTAGATAATAAAGGACTGGTAAGCTCAGAGTGAATTATTATAAATGGAGAATATTCTTAATTCTAGTTTTTGATCAGTACAAATCAATGATGAGACATTATTTAACATCAAAATTTAATCTGCCATGAATACTAAACAGGATGAAATGTGAAACAACATGGTACTCAGCAGAAATTTGTTTTACATTTTTAATTTAAGCTCTATCTCACTGAGAACCTACTAGTGTTATTCTCATACAAGAACTTCATTACGTGTTTTTCATAACTTTCACATTCCAGTTATCCTTCTCTTTATTTATCATATACTAGAACATATTTCTAACATTTTGTAATTTAGAGTCACATCAAACTATATATGTTTCAACTACAAAGCTGTTGAAAAATATAGAAACATTCGCATTCAAATACCAACTTATGGTTGTTCCCTCCCATAAAATATTATCTACATAATGCCAAACACTCAATGTGTGTCCCTTTAGGTTTGTGAATGAGCCAACATTTGTCAAGTCTACACATTTCTCCCTCTATTCAACGCATATGTAGAATTTTTCATATCTGATGGAATAAGTATTTTGGTAGCAATTGTAATTTCATCCAAAGTTCATTTTTCACTCTTGGATGAGACTGGAGCACACCCAAGCATAACATAAGGAAATACCATCACATACTCATAGAGACTCCAGGGCAGAACCTTCACTCATTTAAATTAGCATATGAAATCATGTTACACACAATAAATCCAATATGACAACATCGTCGCACAGAATGCAAAGCATTTAATGATTTCACAAAACCTGTTCCTCCACAAATTTTAGTGAATTCTTGGCAAAATACTACATTCCTCGCAGTATTAAATTACTCAGTCTTCTTTCAGAACTATTGCACTTTGCTAAGATTTTTGAAAATGTCCCATAACTAATAATCTTGATTCACATTCATTTTTATGCATCAAAACCTTTATAAAACATATATCCACACCTTGCATCTACTTTGCAACTGTGTAAGATTCAATGAAATCTCCATAAACTTTTAATCACTATCTTGAAATATGATTGACTTACAAAGCTGTATACATTTAATGTATACATGCTGATGACTTTGGATATAAGTATGTACCTGTGAAACTATCACCACAATCAATGCCATAAACATACTCATCACCTACAAAAGTTTTCTCCCATCCATTAGGGGTGTGTGTGCGTGTTTGTGTGTGTGTGTGATTGTGTAAGGACAATTGACACAAAAACTGCCCTCTTTATAAGTTTTTAAGTACACATTACAGTACCGTTAACTACAGCCATTATGCTGTACAGGAGATCTCTACAAGTCATTCTTTTTGCATAACTGAAACATTGTGCTATTTGACCATTAACTCCACATTTTCCCCTCCCCCCACGTGCTGGCAACCATCATTCTACTCTCTGCTTCCATGATGGCGCAAGAAGGTGGGGACTAAAACTGAAGATGTGGCAGTCAGTGTACAGAATGCTCATGTAATGAGTGACTTGCCATCTTAAATGGTAAAAGCAGATGGTGCTGGATTAGAGAAGAGAGCAAACAAAAACAAGTCAATGATCTGGAGGTTTGTAAACTATAAACACTAAGATGGTAAACAGATGAATGATACAGTCTCCTCTCCGCAGTACTTTTTATATTACCTAATTAATTTTTTTTAATTTTATTTTTTTAAATTTATTGGGGTGACAATTGTTAGTAAAATTACATAGATTTCAGGTGTGCTATGAGCAACTATATGCCAACAAATTTGACAATTTGGAAGAAATGGACAATTTTCTAGAGGCGTACAACCTTCCAAGGCTAATTCAAGAAGAAACAGAAAACCTGAATAGACTGATTACCACCACGGAAATTGAATCAGTAATCAACAGTCTCCCAACAAACAAAAGCCCTGGACCAGATGGCTTTACAGGTGAATTTTACAAAACGTTCAAAAAAGAATTATCACCTATTCTCCTCAAGCTCTTCCAAAAAATCCAGAAGGAAGACTCCCAAACACTTTTTACGAAGCCACTATCACCCTGATCCCAAAATCAGACAAAGACACCACAAAAAAAGAAAACTACAGGCCGATATCTCTAATGAACATAGATGCAAAAATCCTCAACAAAATATTAGCGAACAGAATTCAGCAATACATTAAAAAGATCATTCACCTAATTAATTTTGAACAAAGAATATTAATACATCATTTGGAAGCAGCAGTGTGAAGCAAGGTCCAACCTACACCGATCTCAATTCAGAGGTACACATCACATGGGACAACGTGGCACCTTCACTTGAGGGGGGTGCAGGAAAGGTGCCAAATGGGAGGGCCAGGTTTAGGTCCTGCAAAGCAGAGTTTGAGAATTTAGGATAACTTTCTGGTAATTCAGTAGGAGGAGAAAGTGGAAAGACTAGGAAGGTAAGAAAGAAGAAACAGATGGAATCAGATGCACGTCGGCACTTATCATGAAGCTGAGAATAAAATGGAGCAGAGGTTGGCAGCTAACACCATCAGGACAAGTGCAGCCTGGCACCTGGTTTTGCACATGGAGTTTTACTGAAACAGCTACACTCACTCATTTACAAGTGATCTATGGCCATTTTCCCAATAAGATGGCAGGATTGAGTGTGACACACACTGCATGTCCCGCAAAACCTAAAGTATTTACAGGAAAAATGTGTCAGAGACTAAAGATTAATATATTAAGAAGTTAAATTTGAGGGGATCGTTATGAATAAAATAGGTGTGAGTTAACGGGATCTTTAGGGAGGGTGTGCACTTGGCAAGAGTGGTGCTCCTCCCCTGGTACCCTCACTGCCCACCTGATGGCTAACTACACAATGATGCCACACCTACCTGTGTGTGCCCTGCCGCGTAGCCAAAGGTAATGGTGATGGCAGGGCCTGCAAATACTACATCTGGAGACCCTGGAGGCAGGTGATTGTTAAGACTGCAAACTTCACCCAAGAGCCTGGGAAGAGCTGATGCTACAGACGTCAAACTCAATGTAACTGCTCTGGGGTGGTAATGCGTTTTCTTGTTGAAAACACTTATTTATGTTGAAAACGCATATTATGTTGATAGAATACGCATATTAACCAAACGAAGAGCAAAGAGATCTCTCTGGAAATACTTTGGATCCTTCATTTCATCCTATTCTCTCACTGTCTTCCTCTCCAGTTGTTATTTTACTCTTATTGGGAGGTTTGGGACAGCAAATTATTACACGTTAATTTACTGACGTGGAGAACTAGAATGACGTAACTGAACTTGTAGTTCTCATTTTATTCATGTAACATTTACTAAACATACACCATATGTAAGGCACTGTTTTAGAAGGTAAGGACTCAGTCAGCAATCATACAAAGTTCCAGCCTCCATGAACTTAATAGTCCGATGAAACAGACCATAAAATATTAGCAAATAAATACATAATGTTATACCAGGTTATACATTTAATTAAGAAAATAAAGCAAAGAAGATATGGACATTGATGGGAAATGGTTGGGCTAGTTCACGTAGTCACAGAAGATGCCTTATATGCTACTTCAGCAAAGACATGAATGAAGTGAACGAGAAAACTATGTAGAGAGACTGAACGTATTCTTCCGAGTAGAAGGGTATAAAGCTGATTAGACGGAGGTAGCTTGCTGTGCTCGCGGAGCAGATGGAAGCCACTGTAGTGAGGGTGGGATGGTGACATCAGACAGATAAGCAAGGGCCTCACCGTTACAACCTGCATGCCGTGATAAGGAGTGTGCATTAGGACAGAACTCGTTCTGAAAGAACTCTCTGGTGGCTTTCAGGAGGATGAGTTGTAGGGTCAAGGTCAGTGAGCAGGCTGAGGAGTCTGGCTCCAGGCAAACATGCCCGCGTGACCTCTCAGGCTTGCTTGACCACAGGCAGTTACAAAGCTTTGCCTGTCAGACCCCATCCTGAGGCCGCTCCCCTCACCAGCGTGGTGCTTAGGCAGCAGAGCACTCGAACCCCGCCCCTAAGCCGGCCAGGCCCCCGTGCACCAGCCTCTTTCGACGCCTCCTCATCATGGTCCTTCCCTAAGGCGCTTCCCAGGCGCTTCTGCCAGAACCTCCTCAGCCTTGGCTGATGCCCTTTTCGTCACTCTGACTTAGAACTTTTCCACCCCAGCTCTTCCCCACATCCTTTCTGTCTACCCAGCAAAACTACCTTTAATGATATAGGAGACATGGAGACATTCTCAGATTAAGAACAAATTGAGAGAATGAGCAAATGTACTAACATGGGTTACTAGAGTCTTGCAAGCTAAAATAAAAGGGTACCAGGGCTTAGGAGACTGAGGAATAATGGGGAGTGATTGCTGATGGGTACAAAGTTTCTTCTGGGGAGATAAAAATTTGCTAAAATTGATCTGGTGATGGCTGTACAACTCTATGAATATGCTGAAAACCATGGAGTTATAGAATATAAGTTGGTAAATAATATGGTATGTGAATTATAGTTCAATAAAACTGTTAAAAAGTTATGTTAACATTTAAAGTGACTGAACTTAATGAATCAATAGAGATTTATTGTACATAAAGAAAAGAAAAAGGGGTGGATGTTAAGATTTGAGGAAATTGAACACTTTGAGATCAGAAGAAAAGGAGAATGTGGCAAATAAAACTGCAGCAAAGAATGGACCAGGCCACTTGGTCGGCTTTCATTTTGTGGGTCCTAAGATAAGAATTCCCTTTATTAAGTGCAAACCGTTTATTTTTTTAATCCTTTGTTCACAGTTTTGTTTATAGTGTTCTTCTGTCTCCTATATTCCTTGAACTGAGTGTTTTGTATAAAATCTTGCTTTGACTCAGGGGGAAAAAAAAAAAACTGCAGCAAAGAAGCCAACAGAGGGAAAGGAAGAAAAGTGGTAGCCAGGAGCCATGCATAGTATTTTAGAAGACAACAACAGTGATACTCCTGGGAGAGCAAATAATTGGAAGTAAAAGCACTGGACTTTCCGTTGGCCAAGGTGGAAGCTGTTGGTAAAGGTGATAGATGGGCTTCCGTGGAATGCTAAAAAAAAAAAAAAAAAAAAAAAAAAAAAAAAAAAAAAAAAAAAAAAAGCCTAAAGTTAGTTAATGAGAACAAAAGGAAGCAAAAAATGTAACATGTAATGATGTACAGTTCTGGAGGAGTTTTGTTACAGACCCATGAGGAGGCATCTGAAGGTGGAGGTAGTTATGGTTCCAGGGAGATACGTTTATATGGTGTGGAAATCACCAGAGTTTAAGAATAAAGGGTTTTAAGACAGAAGAAAGGAGGATATGGTACAAGAGGCAAATGCAGACATCATCATGAGAGCAAGGCAAGAGGAGATGGAACCAGATGAAAAATAGCTGAGCAATTATTACAGTTGGGCAGGTAGGTCCACATGCACAGGTTAGGGGTCAGGAACTGCGGCATGAAGCATGTCTCCTGTTGGCTGATATTTCACATTGAAATGCAAAGTAAAATCATAAGTCACATGTAATATCACAGTTTTGAAAAGAATGAAGAAGATACTAGATACCATTCCCAGAGATTAGAAGAGATGGTTGATTAGAGAAAATGGAATCATTGCAGGGTATTGAACAAATTTATGGTCATTTATTTAAAGTAAGAATAATCAGCAGATTGAAGTGCCTTTTTTTCATCCAGTTGCTTTTGCTCAATTTTAGGCATGGAGAATGCAAAAAAAAAGAAAGAAAGAAAGAAAGAAAAAGGTTTAAACGTATTGGTTTAATTATCCAACTAAAAATTAACTCAAGGATGTAGAATTTAAACATGTTGGCAGATGCATGTTACAACTATCTACCTACTTTTAAAGAAATCTTATCCCTCAATTTAGTATAGATTAAGTTCTAACCTAAAATTAAAAAAGCTATGGGAGAAAACCATCTTCCCTATACAAAATAAAAATGAATTTAAGATAAAATCTGGGTAGAAGTACACATCAGATGACTGATTCTGATATTGTCTCTGATCTTTTAGACAATTGGGATCAATCGTGTAACTGTAATTATTGAAAACTAAAAATAATTGTGGTCCTTAAGTGATTGCTTTGAATACTTAAGCAAACTCCTCCTGTGTCTCACCAACACTTAGGCAGCATTGAACATTAGACAAAGTTTAACAGTATATGATAAAGTGTTCTTGATGCAACAATCGTCACATTGACATATGTTGTTATAAATCATGGCGTCCTGTTGTTTTAAAGCATCGTTAATGAAAAACACTATCATTTCAACAAGATTTATATCAATTAAAAATCTTTATGATCTCTAAGTCAAAATTATTTTTGTGAGAAACCTTATATAGTACTAAAGTCTAAAATTTGGGAGCACAATTCATCTTATCATTTATCATAATTTTTTTGCAATTAGAGGTTATTTTCATAGGAAAAATAATGGTCATTTGTACATTTGACACACTTAGGGGAAAAAATCACACATTTTACTATAGTTTCACTATTTTTCTTTAAACTATTTAACCTGATAAATTGCAATGTAATAGATATCATATTAGCATCAAAATAATGTTGATATTTTTTGCTTCCATAAAAGACTGACCTTTTAAGTTCAACTGTAAGTAACTGAAACTTAGTAAAGTGGATGGTATTTCAGAGGTAATCAGTATGTGAATATGCAAGAAGTCACGCCTCTGCCAAACTGTCAGTTCACGGAACTGCCTTGTGGCAAAACCAGTATTAATAGCGAAGAGTCCTTAATGCCCCAGGGCTCAGGATAATCAGCTGTGCCAGGCTCGGTGACTGCACCTCTGCCAACTTGCGAATACATCATTTAAATGAGCATCATAAACAGATAGAAGTGTAAGGTGTTTCTGCCTTCAGAGCCTTCTGTCAAGAATTAGAAGCTGGCTTGTTTGGGGGAAAGTGAAAGCTAGATAGACGCCCTCTTGAAAATACAATGGATGAATAGCATGCCTGACTGGAGAAATAGAGATTAGACCACGATTCAATTCCACCTGGTCTTGAAACAATATGAAAATAACATCGCCATCTCTAATCCCAAATATCCCCAAACCTAAACCATTTTTAGGTAAGGCATATTCTTCAGAGCTCACTAAATTTCAAGAGAATGTAAAATCTATTGTCCTGCTATGACAAAATGGTGGCATGAATAGTTGTCTATTTCCTCATTATTTTATCTTACACTTTTTCACATTGTAACCCATATGTTCCTTCCTGATAATACCTATGCTTTGTAGAGAAAAATACATTTATGTTTCAATACTATAGGCAGAAAGATATTTTATTTTTACTGGTACAGCAAAATCATTACTAATCCTAAAATATAAATATATACATTTATTACAAATTAATACTCAGGATTTAAAGCTTTTTAAAACTATTAATAGCTCATGGCAAAACATTCATTGATTTTTAAGAATTTTCCAAGAATTAAAATTTAAATACAGATTTTAAATACAGATTAAAATACAGATTTTAAGACAATCAGGAAGAAAAATATAACAGTACATAGTAGCTTCAATTTTGAAGTGGCATGCTCACTTTATAACTTTTAATTAGTGGTGTTTCATTATGAACATATAAACAATTGCATGTACACAGCCAAATTTCCAGTTATTACATGTAAGCCAACGAAAGCCAACAACTCCAATTTTACTTCATTCACTCAGAGAATCTTCAACAGGAAGTTGAAACTGTTGCTCAATTTGCAGCCTTTCCATTTCTACCTGCCAGCAACAGCTGGGCTATCACTCATAACCCTCTCCAGTGAAACGCAAGTTCACGGCCAAGCCAATAATTATAGAATCAAATGGAACATCAGTTTCCGTCCAAGATTTAATTTGGCAGTATAGTACTCTGAAAAATAAGACCCTCATATATTATAGCTACGATCTCTGATTTACTCTCTTACTAATGTTTCTGCCCAAGTTATTGTAAATTATGTTTCCATTAATATGGCAATATAATCATTTAAAAATGAGTTTTGATAGTAATCCCCTCACTTAAAAAGAACTACTGTATATTACTTGGTTGCTTATGGTTAGTTTTTTACAGATAATATTTTCAATGTCATCACCTGAACAAATAATACTGCAAAATTCTGTTTTACTTTTGCAAATTCCTAATAATTCACTTTTCGTTTTGAAGTTGCATCTGTTTCTTTATGCCTTCTACTTTTATATAAATTTTTTTTTCTCAGTTCCAAATTAATTCAAAGGTTTTTTTTTTTAGATAGAAAATCTTCACATATAAAAAATGGACTTGTCTCACTTTAGGATTCTATAAAACAAATGAACTGATGTTCACGTGGCTGAATTCCAAGAATTTTAATGCTCCCTCTTTCTTGCGCTGTAATTGCTGGTAATTCTCCTACATGTAAACTTCTGAAGGAAATCCAGTACTGTAGACCACTTTGGATACATCCAAATTATATTGGTTGTTATAGCTGCCTCTGATCCAAACAGGTTTTTCATAACCACACAGGCATCTTGTACTAATCTTTGCATCTCACTGTTGGTCATTCTCAATTCCTGGTCAAAGACTGTGGAAATTTTAACTAGACCCAATAGTAATGACTTACAGAGCGTATTTTATTGTTAAAATATAAATATTACAATGTTGTAAAATATGTGCTCATTAAGTCAATATTTGTAGTCAACTTTGTATCTGGATTATTTTTCTAAATCTATAAATTTCCCCAATGTGCCAGCTATTGCACATTTTAAAATAGGGCCTGGCTTGGCAATGTTTCAGTCATTCCACCCACAAAGCAATTATAAAATAAATACACTTAACTAATGAAAAGTGGTGTTCATCTAAAAAAAAAAAATGAACAATTTAGAATGTGGTAATAAAATGTCCCAAAGAAAATGTCATTTAAATATAATTAAACATCTTTTTAATCATATCTATAAAAATATTACAAAGTAGCTACTGATCATTTCTTAGTCAAGTTCTCGAGATAATGACTATATTGTGGGACAGTATATTTGAATCATGATGCTCCATATTAAGGTACTGACCGATGCCCACATAGCGCCCTTCTCTGCATGATCACAAGCTCTCCTTCCATCCCTTCTGTTTTAACTTGTACGTGTTATTTCTTTTTCTACTCATCTTCCTCCTATGGATTCTTCTCTTTCTTCTTCTTGTTCTCCTCCCTCTTCTCCTTTTGCTTCTCTTCCTCCTCCTTCTCTCCTTTTCCTCCTTCTTAAATACAAACATGCACCTTTTTTAAAGGTGATTACCTTGTTGATCAGAGAGGAAATGAGCATATTAATGGAAGCTAAATGTTCTGCATAAGTCACATAATAAGAATAAGGGAATAAAGACGTCATAATGATCAAGAACAAAAATGAAATCAATAAAAGCCAACTAAAGATGGCTCTGAAAGAAAAGATATCTCAGTGGTGTCTAGTAGATGGGAAAAAAAGAGTCAGTCACAGTGAAGGTAAAGGCTGTAAAAAAAAATTGGAGTATTTTTGTGGCTTTTTGATTAAAGTTATCAATAGCTTCTTTTTGAAAGCCAATCAAAATACAGAGTTTCAAATAAACATTTCACATCCTTCCAAAGATAATCAAGACAACTGTTTACATGAACTAAGCATCGATCAAATATGAAAGCAAATATAGAGTTGAAAGGAAGTAGGCAAAATAGAGATGATATAAATAGTAGCAGAATAAAACATGACACTCCATAGTATCTTCTGAATAAAAAGCAGATATTGCATTCACGCCAAGATGGTGTATGCAAAGATAATAGATGCTGAAAAAATGCATGCTGTGAGAGATGACAATAAAGCCATCCTTTACCAAATAGAATAGAGTGAAAAGATGACAAACTTTGAGGATTACTCTAGAAGTTACAGTAATTGAATACTAAAATACTAGAAGCTTCATTATTTCAGAAATATAAAGCAGGTAAAACAGAAAGGAAGAAATAATTTTAAGGAGTGAGGAATACACCTGAAACTTCTGTAAATGATGAAATTCAGCTTTCAGAATCCAAAGAACATCTAGCAAAAGAAACAAAAAAATATTCTCCACAAGGTACTTTAGTGTAGAAATCTGGAAAAAAAAAAGAGTTACATAATATTAAAATTATGTTCATAGAAAAGACGAAGAATCGGTCACAGACTTAAAGAAAATATTTGCAGAGCACACAGATTTCAAAGGACATGCCTCTGAAATGTATAACGAATACTTAAAACTCAATAATAAAGATAAAAAACAATCCAATTCAAAATGGGCAAAATATATGAACAGACACTTCTAAAAGAAGATATAAAAGGGTAAATAGGCACCTGAAAACATGTTCAACATAATTTTTTATCAGGCAATTGGAAATTAAAATGACTATGAGATACATCTACATATCTAAAAAAATGGCTATAAAACAAAACCAAACAAAACTGTACTACCAATTGCTGGCAAATATGTGGAGCAACGGGAGCTCTCGTTCATTGCTGGTGGGAATGCAAAATGGTATAGCCACGGTGAAAGACAATTTGGTAGTTTATTTTAATGCTAACCATAGTCTCACCATAGAATCCATTAATTGGACCTCTAGGTATTTACTAACTGAAGTGACAAGTTATGTCAATACAAAAAACTACGTTTGTAGTAACTTTATTCATAATCACCCAAAACTGAAAGAAATCAAGATATCCTTCAACAAGTGAATTAATTAAGAAGAAAAAGAAAGAAAAACGGGTACATCTGTACACTGGAAGTATTCACCCATAAAAAAGAATGAGGTATCAAGCCATGCAAAAACACAGAGGAATCTTTAATGCATATCGCTAAGTAAAACAAGCCCATTCTGAAAGGTTATGTACTATGTGATTCCATTTATATGACATACCAAAAAAGCCAAGCTATGGAAACAGTAAAAGGATGAGTGGTTGGTTGCCAGGGATCCAGAGGGGACGGAGAGTTGAATACAAAAAATACAGGAATTTTTAGGGCACTTGGAACTATCCTGTATAACACTGTAATTGTGGGTACATGACACCAACCATATGTCAAGATCCATAGAACTTGAAGCACACAGAGTGAACCTTAATGGATGTAAACTGAAACACATCATTTTGTGGGTCAGGAAATGACGGGTGGGACACACAATGAGAGAAAACCATTCAACCGCCCTGTGCATCTGTGCAGCCTCCTCGCTGAAGAGGATGGGAGAAAAGTGCTGGCCTAAGAAGCTTTGCAAATGAACAGTCTGAAAAAGTAAAGGCCAATTAAACTGCACATAAACACTGTAGTTTGGCTGCTACACTTTTGGGGGTTGACATTCTGACAACCCGCTGTAGTGTACACTAGATTGAACAATTTAGTGAATGGAGGGGTCAATGGGCAGAGCCAGGTACCTCACTGTTGGGGTCAGAGTTCATATGAATCCAAGAAAGGGCAACACTAGTTTATGATGCCTAATATACAAATTATTAATTGTTAACTCGGACAGGCTATTGACGTTAGCGTTAAACAAACAAATACCGCTCCTGGAGATTCTTGTATTTTTAATCGGAATCTTACAGGCATCGAGTAAACTGCATGGATGTTACATGTATGTACTGTATGGTTAGATAAGATTTCACACACAAATACCCATAGGTAACCACCCCTAAGATCAAGATCTATTTGAAACTCCACAAAAGCTTCTCTCATGTCACATTGCAGTCTGTAAACCACCTGCAGACGTAGCTGCTATTCTGACTTCTATCAGCAGAGATTTCTACCTTTTTTTTAATCTTCATATAGGTGTGATTACACATTATATACTGTTTTGCGTTGGCCTTTTTCTGTTTTTGCATTTTTATGTGGATCAACCCACATTGTTAATGTAGTAAAACTGTGTGTTTTTTTATTGAGTTTAATGTTCCATTGTATAAATATATCATAATTTATTTATCTTAGTGGTGATGGAGATTTGGTGGTTTCACCTTTGAGGTTATTATAAATAACAACAATAAATTAAATTACACACTATTTTCTTCATGACTCTGGTGGCCATAGACGATTGATTCGTTGCATATATAGCTTGGAGGAGAATGGATGGATAAGGTAGGCGTGTATTTAGCATTAGTATAAACTGCTGTACAGTTTTCCAAAGTGGTTCTACCAACAGGCACTTTCAAAGGCAGTACACAAGTCCCAGTCATTCCTTATTTTAATCAAAGTCAGTTTTGTCATTTCTTTTTACAATTTTAGCCCCCTGATAGGTGTATACCATTGAGATTTTACTTCGTATTTTCCTTGTGACTAATAATATTTGAAAGCCATTACAGATGCTTAGAGGGATTTTGTATTTATTCTTTGTAAAGTTAGAGAGAGGAGAGAGAGTTCAAGTGCTTTGCTCTTTTTTTCCCATTGAGTTCTCTGACCATTTAGTATTGATTTGAAGCTGTACCATATATATTCTAGATATGAGCCTTTTTACTCACATAATAATGCTTTTTCGTGACTAAAATTCTCAATTTTAATGAAAAAATCATAAATGTTTTCTTTTATAGTAATCTTTTTATGGATTACAAACAAATGCATCTTAATACTAAATTGAAAATATTAATTGCATGACTCATCTTAAGCCTAAAGTAAGCATTTTTGGTATTTGAAATTTTGAATCAAATGCCTCTTGATATTGTTAGATTGGTCTCATATCCCTTGGACAATTTATACAAATAATGTCTCCAAAAGATGTCTACACTCTAATCTTCAGGACTGTGGAATACGTTCATTTATATGGCAAAAGGGATGTTGCAGATATTATTAGACTTAAATACCTAGAAATGGAATAATATCATGAATATTCTAGATGAGCCCAATCTCTCACAAGTCATTGAAAAACAAAGACTCTTTCCTATTTACAGAGAACCAGAGATACAGCAGCACGAGAAAAACTCCGCTCACCATTGCTGACTCTGAAGATGGAAGGAAGGACCTTTAGTCTAGAGAGGCAGGAGGTCCTAGAAGCCTGGAAAGTCCACTGAAGTTGTTGTAATTTGTTACAGCAATCAAATATGCACACACACACACAGAGGGTGCCAAAAAATGTATACACATTTTAAGGAAGAAAAAAACTGTATTAAAATTACACTGATGGTAACCACTTTGAGCACCTCTCATAATTGCAGAAGTCAAACGTGATTTGTATTTGTCTTTTGTTATCAGTATATATTGAGTATTACAATTTTAATATAGTTTTTTCCTTTCTTAAAATGTGTATACTCTTTTTGGCACCCACCCTCTGTATATGCATGTATGTATATATGTATATGTATATGTAAATTACGCACATATTTAATTTATCTACACTTTCATATATCATGTGTTATACTTATTCAAAGATCATGTCATACTGTCCATAATTTCTCTAAACCTATGGAGTAAAAACATTCATGTTTGGTATATCACAGGATCGACTCTAATGTTTTCCAAATGTTTCATGAATAATATTTGCAGATTAAATGTGGTGGTTGTTACTATTCTTTTGGTGATATTACATTGACGAAACACAGGAACTCTGTATGATTTTAGATAGTATGCAATCTGGAATATAAGCTAAAACATGAACATTGTGAAATGTTTTGAAAAATGTTCAAAGTAATTTCAGGATGCTGTGGTAAAGGCAAGTGAGAACAGATGGCGGATAGTGGATCTCATCAATCTCAGTTACTCGGACGGAAATACAACTTCTGAAATAAAGAAGAGTAACTCATCAGGATAGAGAAAAAGTCATTAAGATCAGAATAATTCCATCAATTTTATTTTCCATTCAGAAGCTTACTACCGGGCCACAGTGTGCCGGGAGGCTATCCTAAGCAAGCAGTTGGTCTTGGTTTCTCCAACAGACCTAAAGCTCAGTTAGACTATCTCAGTCTACTCTGCTATGCTCCTGCTAAAATACATACATAGCTCAATAACTCAAATAGGTAAATTTATGCAACTACACTTCTTATAAAATATTACACAATTGTATTAAAATATATACAGCACAATCATTAGGAAAATAAATAAGATTAATATAGTTAAACGTCTTTGAAGGGATTAAAATGGTAGACTAGAAAATATTTATTTAAAACTAAAGAAGCAGTAAAGGCAAAAGGAAAAGCAGATATAAGACATAAAGAGACAAAAAATAAAATGACAGATGTAAATCCAACTATGTAAACAAAATCCTCAAATATGAATTCTTAATCTATCCAATTAAAAGCTAGAGACTGTCAGCCTGTATGTGTATAAAACAAACAAACGAAAACCAAGTTCCTACTATATGCTTTCTACAGGAGAAACACTTTAGATTCAATATACTAATAGGTTGAAAATAAAAGGATGAAAATATGTATCACGCAAATGGCAACCTTAACAAAGCTGGAATGGCTATGCTGTTATCAGACAAGACAAACTTAAAACAAAAAAGTCATTATAAAGAACATCATTAAAAATGACAATAGAGACAATTCATCAGGAAGATATAACATTTGCAAAAATATGTGTACATAAAAACAAAGCCCCTAATTATATGAAGTGAAAATTGAGGGAAATACAAATACATGGAGAATTGAGGGAGACAGACAACCCAACGATAACAGTTGATTCCTATATTAGATGTTCAATAGTCAACTGGACAACTAGTCAGAAGATCACTCTATAAACTATAAAGTAAAACAGACATAAATAAAACATTCCACCCCAAAACAGAATAGAGATTGTTCTTCAGTACAGGGAACACAATCTGGCATAGACCAAATCCTAGGTCATAAAACAAGTTTTGATTAATTTTAAAGGATTGGAACAAGACAATGTATATTCTAAAATCACGACGGAATAGGGATTGAATAACTGAAAAAAAAAAGAAAGAAAAACTATGTGGAAATGACGTAAGACATTCCTAAACAACCAATGGGTCAATGAAGACATCACAACAAAATACTAGAAAACACTTTGAGATGAAAAAGGAGCACACCAAAACTCATGGGATGCAATAAATTAGTGCTTAGAGAAAACTGTATACCATGTTTCCTCAAAAATAAGATCTAACCAGAAAATAAGCCCTAGCATGATTTTTCAGGATAACATCCCCTGAATATAAGCCCTAATGTGTCTTTTGGAGCAACAATTTATATAAGACCGGTCTTATTTTCAGGGGAACATGGTAGCTGTAAGTCGATATATTAAAAAGAAGATCTCAAACAAACAAGTTCCCATTATGGGAAGACACCAGCAAATCCAGCAATTGAAATGATTTAGACATTGTGTAAACACTTTAAATTAGATGTCAAAATGAAGGACATTATTAGACCTCCATTATTATCAACAATTTATGAAATTATCTACTTGATACATTACTATTTTAAATGATTATTTTAGGTAAAGTCTTTACTCTTTCCTTCCCAACATATTTTACTCAATGTATTAAGAATTGTTAAAAGTAAAATTCAACATATATTTAAGTTCTTGTAAATTCGTACTCAAAAACACTTATCTGAAACATCAAAGTGAGGGAAAAAATATTCCCCATGTGTGATTACAAATACGTGGAACAAACTGCATTTTATAATATATAGCTCATAAAATTCACAACTCCTTTTGTAAATAAACTAAGAAGAGAAACATTTCAGAAACTATTTTGATTCTTGGAGGCGAGAGATTTGTTGGTTTAAAATCTGGATGGTTGAGGTGAAATTCAACTTAAGAAAGTGTGGGCCACTGGGGATTGGTAGGTGATGGGTTTTCCTATTTTTTAACCCACTCAGGTGACACTGGTTAATAACACCATGTAAATTTCAGGTCTACATTGTAATTCGGTGCTTGTATATTCTAATGCATGCTGACCACCAAACGTCTAGTTGCCAGGTGGTGGTTTGATAAGCGCGTTGACTTACCAGGAGTATCAGCCACAAAAGGAGCTGGTCGCCACAACCCTCAGCCGGAACCCTGGTGTTTCTACTGTGGCCTAAGTAGGTTCAGATGGTCTCAACACTCATTGGGCTCTCAGAGCTGCGACCTTGAAGTGGCTCTGAAAGCAACGGTGGGCCCAGCACACATTCAGAAGACTGGAGAGGAGGAAGGAGTCCCTGAGAGCCTCGGGCCCAAAACCCAGGTCTGGCGACAACCTGGTCTGTGCAGAGCGATAACCCTTCTCGAGACAGCGCTGGTCTCGCGAGAACCCTGGTCCGCGGAGGGGGGGGGGGGGGTCAGGTCTCGCGATAGCCTGCTCTGGAGACAACTTGGGTCTCGCGATAACTGGGCTGCTTTAAAAGCCAGGGTCCTGATCCCAACACTCACAGATGGATCATCTCTGAAAGCTGCTGTAATGAGGCTTCAGGTGAGTAAATAGTGTTCCTCTACTTCCATCATTCTGTCTATAAGTAACATTTTTGTTCTGAAATTCTCTGGAAAAGGAACTAAGGAAACCACAGAGCCTGTTTCTTCAGGGAAGGACTAGAATGCCTTGGCAAAGGGCTTTTGTAGGAATATTTTCATAGACCACTGAATCATGAAAACATATTTTTAAACTTGAAATTTGTACTATGCTTCTAGGGCAGGCAAGTGGCTTCTTTGTTTATTTTTATTTATGGGGTGACATTGGTTAGTAAAATTATGTTTCAGGTGTACAATTTTGTAATATGTCATCTATATGTTGCATTGTGTGGCTTCTTGTATGACACTTTAGCAGTAAAATAACATACAGGCAAACCTTGGAGATGTCACAGGTTGGGTACCAGACCACTGCAATAAAGCAAGATTGCCGGTAAAGCCCGTTGTGATCATCCTGCTGGTGCAGGGTCTTGCCTTCAAGTTTGTGAAAAAGGTAACATGTGGGGCACAGTAAAATGAAGTGCAGTAAAACGAGGTATGCCAGTGTTCAGATTTAATAATCATTCTGGACATGGCTTTCTTTTCAAAGTAAAGGTCATTCTTTGTTTGGTATGTTACAGAGGCCAAATGTTTGTTTTATTTTTCCTTATGGTTATTTGATTGTGCCAGCACCATTAAAAAAAATGGCTAACCATCCCCTATGGCTTTTCCTTGTATATTGTCAAAAAATAATTGACATCTGTATATGGATCTATTTCTGGACAACCTACTTGGTTCCAATGATTTCTTTGTACTCACAGCAAAATAATAGCCTCTTAATGTAGTGTGATAGGATGTTTTGAAATTTAGTAGAATAAATCCACGAGGATCATCTTCAAGATAGTCTGTTTAGGCTATTCTAGATCAATTTTATTTATATTTTAAAATCATTTTGTAAATTTTCACCAAAACTGAAGCTGTTGAAACTGGGATTATGTTGAAGCAATATAACAATTTGGGGAGAATTGACATCTTAATGGTATTCAGTCGGTGATCAATAAATATGATATACAGCTGCATTTAATTGTCTTTATAAATGTCCCTCAGCAACATGATCTGAACATTTGACTGATAAGTTATATATTTGAGGTTATTTTAAATGGAATTTTAAATTGCATTTTCAGTTTTATGTTTATTGTTTTATGTTTATGTTTATCTAGTATATTGAAATATTGATTTTTATGTATTGATTTTATATCTATCCTGTTTTCCCGCGAATAAGACCTAGCCAGACAATCAGCTCTAATGCCTCTTTTGGAGTAAAAATTAATATAAGACCCGATATTATATTATACTATATTATATTATATTATGCTATACTATTCTATATTATATTATGTTATATTATGTTATGTTATGTTATATTATATTTTATATTATATTATATTCCCGGTCTTATATTATATTGCATAAGACCGGGTCTTGTAGTAAAATAAGACCAGATCTTATATTAACTTTTGCTCCAAAAGACGCATTAGAGCTGATTGTCTGGCTATGCCTTGTTTTCTGGGAAACACGGTAGGAATCTCATTTAATTCCATTTTGAATATTAGTAGTTCACTTTATAGATTTTTTGGGATTTTACAAATAATCTTGCCAATTGCACAAAATCTTTATCTTTTAAATATTTATTTTGTTTTATTACACTCTTTAGGAATTCTCTAATAATGATAAACCAACGAATAAATGGAAAAACATCCTCGTTTTTTATGTGTTTAGGAGAACAAACTTTATAATTAACCATTAAATATAAGATACCAGTAGTTTATTTGTAGATAGTTTTTATGAGTTTGGTGGGAAATTGCTTCTAATCCTAGTTTACTGGGGATTTTATCAGAGTGTGTCTTAAATTACATCACTTTTTTTTTTGTTTATTTTTGATGGCTAATTTTTTTTTCTTTTTCTTTTTTCTGTTAAATTGATTTTTAACAAATGATAAAACACTTGCATTCTTGAAATAAACTGCACTTGAGATGCTCCTTACTGGTCTTTTGTTCAACTAAGAAGTATGTTAAAATGTCTAAAATTGTTTGTGGTTTATTTCTCTTTGTCTGGTGTTCTTTTTTGAAAAACAGTGTGTTTTGAGTTCATACTATTAATGTATTTCCTGTTGATTGGACTTTTTTCATTTTTATGAAATGTTCCTTTGTATCTAATATTTCTTGCATTTAAATCTACTTTGTGTGACATTAGTATAGACATTTAAATTGGTTAGAATTTTCAGCTTCTAACTTTCTAACTAATTGCGTCCTTGTTTTTAAAGTATATATGCTATAAACAGAATTTGAGTGTATTGTGTTTTTTATCTAGTATGACATACTTTAGCTTTTCATTAAAGGATTAAGTCCATTCATAATGAGTATAAATTACTAAAATAGTTGGGTTACATCTACCATTTCCTGTTTTGTTTCTTTTTTTTTTTTATCCCACCTGTTATTTGCTGCTGTATTTCTCATTTGTTAACTTTAGTATTATGTCTTTTCACTTTAGTTTTGAATGTATTTGCCTTATATAAATATTTCTTATTCCAGAGACTAAATCCGTCACTTGTAGTCCCCCTTAACATAGTTTAATTCCACATTGACCCATTCTATTTTTTCCATTATTTGTCATAAATTTTACTTCTTTATATTTGGAAAATCACACAAGATGTTGTTATAATTGCTGCTACAAACCATCACTATACTTTTATATTTAATAATATCTTTGCCTATTTTAGCACATTTTCTTTCCTATTCTGTGCTTTCATCTGGAATTACTGAGTTTATCCTGAAGAATGTCCTATACCCTCTCTGGTAATGTAGGCCTGTTGGAAAAAGAAAAAAAAAATCAACATGACTTTTTGTCTGTTTATTAATGTGTTCATTCACTTTTACTTTGGGGAACTATTTTGCTAGCAACAGAGTTCTAGGTTAGTGAGTGTGCAGGTGTAGCTCTTGCTTTTATTGTCATTTCCAGTAGTTTAAAGATGTCATTCCAGTGTCTACTGCCTCCAAATTTTCTGCTAAGAAAAGCCATCAGCCTTTCTGTTGCTACTCTGAAGTTATTGCATCTTTTAACTTTGGCTGCTTTTAAGGTTTTCTTCTTGTATTTGGTTTTTAGTATTCTAACCATGATGTGACTTACTTTGATTTTGTTCTGCTTTGTTTTTACCAAGCTTCTTGAATTTGTTGGTCATGGTATTTATCATTTTGGAACATTCTGTCATTACCTCTTCAAATATTGTTTCTGTCCTATTTATAGTATTCTCAGATACCAGTGACACACATTCTAGACTATTTCATTGTACATATTATAAGCACACTGACATCATATTGTGAAAAATGAAAATAAAACCTTTAATGGACAGGCACCTACTGAGGGACTGGCTGCAGTGGAGAAAATGTTTACAGAAAATGTGGACGAAACATTCCAGAGGTAACAGTAGGTCACATTAATGAAACTGAGCAGCAGGAGAATGTCTAGGAGAAACGCTGGTCAAGGCAGAAAAGTTTTTCTATTTTCCAACTTTCAAAGAGATTTAATTATGGTTTCTGTACAAACTCACATAAAAATTCCTTATTGACAGGAATAAAGTGGTGGCAGGAAAATAAAAATAATGTATGTTAAGAAACATTTCAAGTACTGGGCATATATATATATATATATATATATATATATATATATATATATATACTGAGCTCTGCTCAGCACACATCATTTTTAGCAAAAGTACATCAAAACTAAAATTTCAGGCTCTTTATATGGCGTAAAGTTTTATTTTATTGTATTAAATAGGACTGGAAAATCTAATTTAGAAATACATTTAATGGAATTTTAATTGGCACTAAAGATAACATTAGTGTAAGTTGTAAATTTTCTTTTTCTTCTGTGGTATTGGCTTTTATATATATTGTGCACCTGAAAAAAGAAGTCTAAACGAAGTAAGAAATCTTGAATTACTTTAACTTCTTCAGAATAGTTTACCATGTAGTAACAGGAAATTTATAGAATTCTAAATTCAGGAAATTTAGAATTCTAAATATAAACTCATCTTTCCATGAGAGGAAAAAAATGTGGTAACATTATTCTTGGTATTTAAAATAATTTAGCCAATGTTACACACATATTTTAGTATTTCAAATGTCACCATGAAAATGTTAATTTTGGTATTTTCCTTATATTTTATCTATTGAGATACATATGTTTCAGTACTGGAAGCTGAACAATTAACAAACAATAACAAAGTATTTCAATTTGAAAGTTATCAGTGGTAACCAGCAAGTTGGGTTTCTTTACAACCCAAAAATGGAGACGCCCTATACCACATGGTAATCTGAGGATTGGTTTTATAATGTGTTTGGCCTTCAAACTTTTAAAAATCTTATTTCTGAAACATTATGACCTGAGTTTTTCAGCAAATGAAAATATAATGGAGAAGGATTCAGTGTTTTATGCCAAGCCTAGCATTTAATGACATATTTATCTGAACCTCAGAGGAAAGCTTTTCTTGAATTTTACAGCAGACATTTTTTTGAAAACCAGTTTTAAATATTGATTCAAGCAAAAATCACATTACGTAGAGCCCTCACTTTCCATATATACTTCATTGTCTTAATGTGCCTTTCTCTAATATTTTCCTGTAATACCCTTTGTTGTGTTTCCTTTTCTTAAACCTCCATGTTATGGACACAATATTTAGGGCTTTAATCTCGCTTTGCTCAGTGAAGCATTTTCGGGCTATGTCTTAGATTCTGAAATCAGAAAAGTGAATTCAGAGGTGATACAAGGGAAGAGTTGCAGAATGTTACGGTATCTCTCCATTAAGTTAATATTTTAATAGGGATATTTTCAATATAAGTGTTTTACTTTTGATTTCTGATCCAGTGGGATAAGTCTTAATAGACAGAGTGGGGGGACAGATAAGAAAGAATAGTAACACTTCCATATATATAATAGTGGGAAAGCCAACTTTGGTAAGGTCTAATTTGATGTTATTCCATTAACGTGTTTACAGTGTTGCTTATTTGGTGTCCATCCATACAAATTTTGTTCTGACTAGACTCTATGCCTATGTAGGCATTAACATGATTTAAAATGCTTTTGTGAAGCATCAGAATTATTGGTTAAAAGTTAATTCAGTAGTGGGAGGAAACTAGTTCAGGAGACTCTGGATGGTACAGAGTTAGTTACCTCCCTGTATCTGTAATACGAGCGTATGTGTGTGAATATAATGTATAAGGCATATATACATACACAAATAATACAGATATTGTACTATGTATTTTAATATTGCATATGAGGAAATTCAGATTTCAAAAATTTAACTGCATCATCTATCTAATAAACTATGTAAATTGAGTTTGACCCGAATGGTACAGTTGATATTCCCTGGGATCTACCAATTAAATTCTTTATTCTTTACTTAAGTTTCTCATGTGTAAAATATCTTGATCTCATTATAAGGATTTCTGGAATAATTTAATTTCTTCAGCAATAAAATTATAACTCCCCAGTAAGTCAGGTCTGCACATGGCTGATTGCTTTCTGCGGAGGCACCACTCCTTCCAGAAAGTGCACTGGGCAGGGCCAGGTTGCCAGGAAGGGTCCCTGCTCAGCAGCTTGCTGGCTGGACAACCTGGGGTGACACAGTTAACATCTCTGTGGCTCAGTGTCCTCATCATAAAAATGAAAATTGTACAGCACGTGAACTCCTAGAGTTGGTGGCTAGCATGAAATTACATAAAGCACAGGGAATAGTGCCACAGGTATTAATATTGTCCCTCCTTTCTCAGAGGACATTTTCCTGTGTGTTTGTTGGTTTTTCTACAGAAAGAAACCATGTTCTAGGAGACCTTGGTCCCTTGTGGTTGATAATCATTTAGTTTTCCTCCTTGTGAAAAATAGTAGTTAAGTTAAATTTTGACTGGGCTTTTCTTCTTTGTAATTTAACATATTTCAATGATATTTGATCCATGTGTGGAAATACAGCACATATATCTAAAACTGAGTGCTTTAACAATTCATAGGGTTCTTAGTTGATGAGATTATTAAAGGCATTTGAGGACAAAACTTACAAAATAGTTACATTTCAGAAAATGTTTTTTATTCGAATAATACTTTAGATACCTATTTTTGACAATTGTCATGCTACTTCCTCACTTTGAGGAGGTTATTCTTGTAGCAGTGCTAATCTTAGCATAGCTTTTAAACATTTATTTCACTATGAATGTTTATATGTGATTATAGCTATAAGAATGATAACGTATTGTATTGTTTGTTTTGAGGACCACAACATATCAACATACAAATGAGTGATGTAATTGACATGTAATCGCCTAAGGCTTTATTCTATGCATGTAACAAGTTAAAACACTTCATTTTTACCTGGTGGAGGATAAAATACAATTTGTGTCCATTTACTGTATTCAGTAAAATACAGACACAAACATGATTACTTTTTGTTTGTTTTGCTAGTTTCAAAGAAAGATGAAAAATAAAAATCTTCTATGAAACAAATGTTGCTTTCTTCCAACACAGCATAGGTATAGCTTTACTTATAAAATTATTTTAAGGTGCATTTGAAGCTGTTTATTTTCTCACGAATGTGCTGCTGATCTTGCTTTATTTTTGCACTTGGCAATAGCCACAGAAAATTTGGAAGTTCAGAACTTCTTGGGGCCTCTTTCTGTACAGAGGTAAATATAATCTGTTTTTAAAATCTGTGCATGAGTCAAAGGAAATTTGAGGAGCTATGATAGGGCCAGAGTGGAACAGCACTGGTACTCCAGGATAAATTACAGGTGAAGTGAAAAAATGTTAAATGGAAATGAGTGAGAAGCCTCTGTCCTCTTTAATGACTGAATTCAGGAATGGAAGTATCTAACAATCTAAGTTGGAACAATACTGAACCTAAGGAAAGAGAAGGCTGAGTTCGAAGTGATCAGTAAATGGAGAAGGTAGAAGTCATTGTTTAAGTTTCTGTTCATCAGGATGGGTGATGTGAATAAAGTATAATTTGGGCAGAATCATTTGTAATTTGCTCACTTGTTTGCAGTTATTTCTGTATAATGAGTAATGAATGACGAAGTGAAGAAAGGAAGAACTTTGTGTATAAGGGAATGAAGGCAAGATAGAAACAATAATATTCAACTTCCAGCGTTTCTTAGCTGGCACCAGTGAACTAAGCGAATGTTGTAACTCTGGTTTCTTCAGGGAAAACTACAAGACTCATCAGTCACCAGGTGGTGTAAAACAAATTAGAAATGATTCAAGGATTTTCTGAAACTTTTCCAGCAACCTTTTGCAGGTGTTTTTAATAGAGAAAATGCACCCATCTGTGACTGTTTGCAAAGACTCGAGAGATCTATAGATTCGAAACAGCCCGGTATTCAGCAGGCCCCAATTGTGTGAATAAGCACATGTGATTAATTTTATTTACAGTAGCTTATTGCTGTGTGTACTTCTTCATGAATGAAATGTGGAGCAAGATGGGGAGGCAGCTGTGTGTGATCTACCATTTGAGTATTTTGGACCAAGCGACGAAGCAATCACACACCTCTTCAGAGAGGATTCTGGGGAAGTGACGACCACCTGAAGCTCTGGATGTTGCTCGTCACCTGTGGACAGTCCCCTTTCATGAGAAGTGTCGCTGCGTGACATGCAGCCTGCGGCCAGCTCTTTACTGAAACATCATGGTGGTGCCGACCTGAGGCCGAGATGAATAGATGTGTAGAAGAACGGGGAGCAAGTAGTAAGCCCCTAGGAGGTGTTTCATTTGCATGGTCCTCTGTCTCCACATTAAACCAGGAAGATGGTTTTGACACCTGCCAGCACTAACCTAGCAGTTAAATCAAATGTCTGCAGTGGGGGCAGGGCATCAGTCTGTTTTTCTCATTGATTTATTTTCTCATCTCCTCAGATAATTGTCCTGTGCCATCAGAGTTGAGAAGTCCTGCTCTATATAGAACATGTGCAAACTCTTTGGAGAGGAATGTAAAGTATATTACATACCAAACATAGGAATTGTAAGAAAAGTAAATGAGGAAAATCACAATTGGGTGTAAAACTTAGGAAAGAAGAAAATTAGTGGAGGAAGGTACAAAATGTGTTACACTTTAATTAAAATGTAGGTTACAAGAAGAAAATCTTTCACTAAGGGGTGTGAAATAAACATGTCTGAATTGCCATAGCAGGCCAAGGACAATGGGAGAAAGTGAGAGAGAGTTATTTAGAGAAGACAGAAAGGATGAAGAAAAACACCTGTATGGTGTTTATTATTAATTATATTGCAAGTCTAATTGTTAATGATCAGGAAAAGCAAAGATTCCGCCGTGTTGACAGCTCTCCACAGCTCCACTCAAAATGCCCCTGCTGTCTTCCAGCCAACTGTTCCCCACCCACCGCAACTATTCCGGGATCTGTCCAGCACTGTAATCTCATCCTTCTCATGGTGGCCGTGCTTCCCCTCCCCTACTGAACTCTCAGTGGTGCCGTAGTATAGAGACCCCTGAAATTAGTGGAGGTATTCCAAATGTACGGTATCTCTGCTGTTGCCCAGAAATCATACCTGTGCCTCATAACCACACAGATCCATTACTCGGAGTGTGGTCCGGGGACCAGAAGCATTGGCATCACACAGGAACTTGTTAGAATTGCAGTATTGTGAGTCCTACCCTTGATCTGAATCCGAATCGTTAAATAAATTCACAGAAGAAATCAATCAATACCTATCACCATCACACTACCCTTTGCTTTCTTGAAAGAGGCATTCATCTCCAGGGTAAACTGTTGCAAGCTCTTGATTAGGCTTCGTTGCAATGAGTTGTTCATAAATCTTCTGTTCCAAAGTCAAGGGGAAGGGTTGCTCTCAGTGTCTCAATGAACATGGAAAGATGTCCACTCACAGCTTTGTTTTTAGTAAGCACTTTCATTCCACAGGAATGTATGGATAAGAAAACTCTCGGGTTCTCTGCAAAACCCATATTTGAAGTAGGAGCTTACTTTAGATAAACTCAGACAAAACTTGGCTTAATAAAGCTTAGTTCATCTGACTTATTCTTGTAAAGATAAAACTAATTTATGTCAGTCAATTGTTGCTATGGCCAACTCACAGTAAATAGTAAAACATTGTCTCTGCCTTACTATATATTTAATTCAAAACATGTTGACTGTCTAAAATGTATTAAATATAAACTTCAGTTTATCATTTACTAATACACCGAAGGATGTTTTCGCAATGATATGAAAAATATGGCATATAATTTTATATGTTCTGACATTGTATGCTGGACCATTAGTTCATATAAACATGCACATCCACAAAACATACACAAAAAGGCTAAATAATTTCATTCAGAAGAAACAAAAGGGAGAAAACAATCTTTTATTTCTTAAAAGAGCCAAAATAGAGAATAAATACAGCTTAAAATTCACACAGTAATTTCCCAATAACTAAAACTGTAGGTAGCATGGTACTGTAGTTCTGATAGACGTTTTGGTATTTTCTTTAAGTTGGAATTCATTTATAGACTATTAAAGTTAAGAAAATATTAGTTCATTCTATAAAACTTCTGTAAAAGGGATAAAAAAGATAACTTACGCATAACACTCACAATTCTCCAGAGAGAGTCTTTTTTAGTTTCTTTCTTACATAAATTAATTCCCAAACATTGTAGCTGTCATTACCAATTTATCTCCATCATGGTGCTCCTCATCCATTTACCTTGGCTAACAAAATCCCCTCAAGGGAAATATACTGGAATATGTATTTTATGCAATTAGGAAGACCATGGAATGTTTTAAAACATTAAAATATTAACAGGGTAAAAAAAAAAGAAGTCATTTTATTAAAATTATTGGTGAGATGCTTAATTTAATAAATCTTTTATTTTAAATAATGCTTTAAGATTGATTGATAATTAATAATTATTATAAAAGTTAATTATTTTCCAATATTTAGAACAGGAAGTTCTTTATAGTAAAGTATTGGAATTCTTTTTAATATTTAGTACCTTTATCCTAATATACAGAAATCAGTGTGAAAGTAAAATGAAAAAGACAAACTTGTTATTCAGTATATTGATTTTATTCCATGAACAGCCATAGGGCAGCAGTATTAAGAAGAAATGGCCTTGCAGTTTACCATTTCCATGAGCTAAGCATACCTGATTTACATTCTCTCAACTTTACTTTGGATTGACAATGAATACCAAAAAACAATAAGATAAACCTTTGGCTGCATAAGCTCTGTCTTAAAAATAATCACGGACCAGTGCTTTCTGTCACGAAGTCACTGATGTATCTTGATTGAGAAGCTTATCTCTGAACTGATACTCACTCTCACCTTATTAAAAACTCCTTGCCTCTCCTCAAAAACAAACAAAAAAAGGACAGTTCTAAAGGATGTAGTTGAAAACTTCATCTCATTGATACTCTCACACAGCATCCAATTAATTACGTCTCTGAATGTAAAATTGCAAGAATTGTTAGAGTCCCCTACCATCAGATGTATACCGCTATATGTACATCCAAAAAAACAAAACAAACAAAAACCCACAGCTCTCAAAAGATAATACAGCTGGAGAAAGAGAGGATTAAGCAATATGTCCAAATATGCTCAGTTGCCTTTGACAAAGTTTTAAAATACTTTTGGAGAAAGAATGATCACAGCACTCACTACATGCCGGAAGATATGTGGCCCTTTATGCACTAGAATAACCAAAACTAAACTTTTTCTGAGATCATTTTCATCAAGAAGAGTGCAGACCATCAGAGTCATGGGTGATCTAGAGTCAGTTCAGGAGACCCCAACACATGAAACTTTCCACACTGTGGAAAACTGAGAGGAAAGCCTGACCTATAAGTCTGAAAATGGAAAATCGCCTCCAGGAGCTTGAGTTTGGAAGGTGGCAGCAATGTAGAGGAGAAATGCGAGTTACAGAAGGAGGCCAAGCAGCTCGTTTGCCATCAGGAGTGTTTTGGCAGTCCTGATTAGTCAAAGGAGGATATGAAAGTGGGAAGGCAATCGAGTAGGTGGTTTCCACAGAAACGTGTGGAAGAATAATTACACGGACTAAAAGAAGCAGAGAGGAAAAGATGAAAAATACTTTCAAAATAGTGGGGTATTAATTTGCTTGGGCTGCCACAACAAAGGCTGCAACTGGCTGGCTTAGACAAGAAAAATGTATTGTCCTGGGGGTGATAGAAGCTAGAAATCCCAGATCAAGGTGTCAGTAGAGTTGGTTTCCTTTGAGGATTGTTTGAGGAATCTGTCCCAGGCCTCTTTCCTAGGTTCTGCTGATTTGCTGGCAAGTTTTGGAGTTTGTTGCCTTGTGGAAGCATTGGCTCGTAGAAGCAAATTAAGGAATTTTGTGATAGTAATATCTGCATATATGAGTAAAACACCCACAATTTCAAAGATAACTTTAAGCACATACATTGGAATAAATGAAAGAAACGTCACATTCATTATTTGGCCATTGTAAGTGTTATATTAGCCAGCAGAGTACATTGATATTCTTTTTAAAATTTTTGCCTTACAGGTTTATAATTATGATTTAAGGACAATTCTATTTTGAAAATCAGAAAATGTATTTAAAATACCATTCTGTTAAACATTTTGAGATATGCAGCTGTAAAATCTTATAAATTGACCTAACATGAATATTCTGAAATTTTAATAATTAAAGGAATAACCAAATCATCAATCTCTACAACCTTTAGGACAAAGTGATTTATGATCACAGAAAAGTTTTTAAATAGATCAAAGAAAATTTAGAGCATTTCCTACTGTGTCACTTACAAAAGTGATGTCCAATTTAGGCCTGGCAGGGGACAGTTTCTGCCCATCTCGAGAAGTGTGGAACGCTAACAGAAGTTCCCTAGGCTCTGGCTTACTCCTCATGATTCAGCGGAGATCAGCTCAAGGCTATGTTTAGTAGTGTTGGTACTGGAGTGATAGAAAATAGGAGGAAAAGGCTAAATAACTACTGCTAATGTAGCCTGCAGAGGTACTTTAAATTGACAGTTTTCTATGAGAAAATAAAAAAAAAAACCCACAGGAAAATAAAAGATCTATGTTAGCCTTCATTTTTTTGTTGAACTAAATTCACTACCTTCCAGTATCTTAAGCAAACAATATAAAAATACAAAGAAAGTCAAGTGAACTTAAAGATAAAGGTAGTTCAATTGATTTCAACACATATATGACTTTTTCAATATAATATTAAAATATGTACAAGTATAGTTTCCATAGTGTTTTATTTTTAATTCATGTGTTCTTAGAAATTATTTATAAATTGCACAAAATATATATTTGTTACATTTATTATTCATCTATATCCCATTTACCTAGTAATTTCTTTTAAATGATTTTAATTTTCCTTTTTGTCCATTTAATTACAGTATATACTGTCATGAAAAGATTACTTAACTATAAAACTTTCTTTTTCCATATTTGGAAAATACTCGTGTAAGGATATATATCAAATTTATATTTGTGATTTTATTTATTTATTTATCCATCCATCCATTTATTTTAAAGGTATTTAAAGATTGAGTAAAAACCTCTTTAGAATTTTCATTCTTCTTAAACAAATATTATATAGATCAGCTAATGAATATTTCAGCCTTTCACATATTAAACGAAATTTTATTATGGATTTGATTTTACCAATATTTGCACAGATTTTTAGTATAAAATGAATGTAACCATTTGTTATAATGCTGATTGGATCTCCAGAAAATCTGTAATTTATCAGAGCACATATTGTTTTTAAAATACTATAAAATTTCCATTGTTTTTCAATTGTTTTATTTTATAGTAGTGGAATTATTCTTGAGCTAATGTTTATTTTAACTTTCTTTTTTCTGTTTTCCATAATTTTAGATTTAAAAAATATTACACAATATTTTAACTAAGTGATGCAAACTTTGACTATCTTCCTAACTTTTAAAACATTGTATCCAAATAGCAACACAATTTTCCACAATTACTAATTCAGAAATGACTTATTTATAGTTTCCCAGAATATTCTGAAGAGAGGCCATTCCTTGGCATTCGATTTAACCTAAGAAATTTTTGTTTTAATGGCAATTTATTTTTATAAATATAGTTGACCTAGTTTCCCAATAGTCTTAAATTTTTCAATGTATTTTAATTGCTTTCACCTCACATATTTATCATATACCCTTTAGTATCTATTTCACATACACACATAAAATATGTATCTTTAAACGTTTATTTTCCGCCTGTATTTTTCTTTAACCTGTATGATTTTACGTGCAAGTTACCACAAACCATTTATTCCTGTCACCCTTTGTAAAATGACTCGATAGAATACTATATAGTCTGTTTCACTCTTATTGTTTTCTCATCGCTTTAAGTTACACGAACACTTTTCTTACTCACTTTTGCTTTCATGTTATGTTACCCTTTTAAAATATCCCTATCTTTCAATAAGTGTTTCTTCTGCTTTTTGTATGAAAGCATATTTTTAAAAATAAAGAAGTCTAACACCACTTTCCAAGAACTCTGACACAGGGGAACAAGCCCCCAGGCATTAGAATGTTTATTGCCCTCTCGTCTGTTAGCAAGGAGTTTGCAGTAAGCTACTGCTTGTTGCAGAGAATGGTGAAGTAATTTGTATGTATGCTCTTGACAGGATATTATGTAGTAATCAGAAGGAAGGGACGTTTCTTCATATAAAAATAAAAGCAGATACTAAAAACGTAATTCTGGATGAAAAATAAACAGGATATTTATCTATAAGAAATTATTATTTATAAAAATTTTAAGTATATAGATCAGTATTGTTTTGTGTGTACTCATGTGTGTGTTGGGGGGAGGGGCGGGCTAAATATTGACAAATTCTTGACCACACTTTGTATTTTGTGATGATTGTAGACTCACAGGTAGTTGTAAGACACAGTACTGTACCCCTCCCCCGGTTCCCCCGGTGGTGACATCTTGTAAATGGTAGCACAAGCTCGCATCTGGAATCTGGACATTGGTTCAGTTGGGACACAGACGTTTCCGTCAGGACCATGATCCTTCCTACTGCACTTGAAAAGCCACACTCACTCGCGTCCCTTTTCCCTGACAACCCCCATCTGTTCTCCCCTGCTATGCACTTGTCCTTTAAGGAATGTGGTATAAATGGCACCAGATGTGTGTGACTCTTTCACTTGGCATAACCCTCTGGAGATTCATCGGAGGTGTTTTGTGTATCAATATTCATTTTCATTGCTGTGTAGTATTGCATGGAGTGGATGGACTGCGCTCTGCTTAACCATTCACTTATGGAAGGACGTGGGGTTGTTTCCAGTTTGCGGCCATGTGAATCTGAGCTGCCAGGAACATTTATGTGCTTTTCGTGTAAACATAAATCTTTATTTCTCTGGGATAAAGTAATGCCCAGGAGTGCTGAGAACAAAAAAAGGATGTGCTCTCTCCATTCTCCTCTTCAGTCCCACCTGTAAGTTTCTGAATCTACACTGAACAGCTGTCTTTTCCTTACTTTGCTTTCTCCCTCTTACGCGTCATTTTGAAAACATAAAATTCTGTCTTTTTTGGAGGGAACACAATTATGTCCTTAGGCTTCAAAATGAAAACAGTTGTATGGCAATGCATGTAATTATCTTCTGACAGTGGCTCTCTTGTTTATTAAGTAACTCTTTCCTCTGTCGTGAATGGAAATCCCTTAGTGGGAAAGTATCTATTTCTCCATAACCTAATTCCATTTGGCAATAACATTCCAATTTTCACACCAATTTTTTCTGCTACTCTTGAGCTGTTGTAAGCATATTTTAACTATACTGCATCTAGCAAAATATTTCTTCTTCATTTGAGAAAAGAAGAGAGAAATATCTTTCAGTCTTTCCATATAAATTCAGTTTTTCTAAAGTATCTGTAAATAATCTTAACTTTATTCCAATGTGCTTTTAACCGTGATTTATATTATAGCTCCCTGTGGTCATGCCTGCTATTTAAGGTTCAGATTTTATTAAGGATCTCAGATTTGGGTTGTTTAAATTTAGAATCTTTCTTAAATCTTATTTACAGAGACCTATTTCAATGGTGAGGTTTGATTTTGAAATCATATTTGAGAAAACACAACCAAAAATAGAAAAATATTTTAAAATAAATTAGGAATGCACACTGTTAAAAACAGTGCGATATAATGATTCCAGGTTTTAAAAATCAACATTAAAGAGCAAATAGAGAAATGTAGGTAAAATACTCTTCATGAGTATTCAATGCAATTTTAATAGGGTTAAGAAATTTCCACAGATTAGTTATGTGTTATTGAGGCTACATTTCACTTAATGGGTATTATTTGTCTTAATGTATATTACTACATAATGTATATTATATGTTTATGCGTACACATATGTCCATGAATATGTGTATAAACATTGTAATATATCTTAGTTCTCATGGGATTGTCAGTACTGTTATTCTTTTGTGGAAATCATGATAGATCAATAAACAGCAAAACTTCCCTTAAGAACCCATACCACTCTTTTGTTTTTATTTCTCACTTTCACTTCTTCAGTCTGCTTTACTTACTAAGGTTAGGCAAAAGATCTAGTAGATTGTTTGTTTCATTTGAAAATATGGAAACAGTATATGTTAAGCTGCTTATTTAAGTCTATACGTAATGGTTTCCTTTACCTTACCGAAATAGACTATTTGTACAATAACTAGAATTATCAGGAATATAAACCCATTAAAAATGCACAATTTATTGGTCAACATTGTTCAAGGATGATATTAGCAGAACTAAATTTAACAACAGCTCTTACAGACATCTCAAATATAAGATGTTAGTGGGATGAGAAACTGAATAAGCAATAAAAAGCTTTTCCTTTGGAGTCAGTCAGTCAATATTGTACTTTGGTCTTGTCATTTTCTTATAACTGACAAGCTCTTTCATTGCTTTTAATGCCCAGAATACCGTCTTGTCATTACATGTTGACATGCACAGGTGAAGAGATATGGACCTTACTTGAATAAGCAAGATTCTCTAAGTGACACATGTAAACAAACCGTACTGACTTTAGTGTACCAGGGTTTTGCGAGAACCAACAAGGAAGCATTCCTAGACTCTGCACCTGTGGCAATGCCGGTTCCAGATTTGTTAAGCAGACATCTGTGTCCAGAAGAAGGCTTGTTGATTTCGTATTTGCTAACAAGGAAACCAAAGCCAGTTTACACATTGCTGCAGTAAATTGTACAAGAAAAGATTACCGTTTCTTCAGGATGTTTTATGTTAGTGTGTTGTTGTGGTGGTTTACTTTTGTTTGTTTTTCCCTAGCCCGTATAGAACTTTGTAGATCAAATGATCTAAATGTGAGGGAATTCCCACCTCCCAGTATAATTTTCCAGGTGTTTAGAGCAATGCTAATCAGTCACATTGGGATCTTTGAAAATCTGATTGACGCTATATATTCTCTCCTGAAAAAAGTTACATAAACTCAATATTTTTAATGTATTTCAACAATTATTATTTAATCTCTCTGGTGTTTTTTGTTTGTTTGTTTGTTTTTCTTAAGTACCCAAAAGAATGGCTTGAATAAGGGAGAAGCTTATTTGTCTCTCACACAGTAGTCTAGTCTGACAGGAGTGGATTGCTGTGCTTTGTTTCATCACTGTAACCCAGGTTGTCATTTGTGTGTTGTGGTCAAAGTAGGATCTCTGCCGTGTTTGTATTTCAAATAGAAAGAAGAGAGGGAGAAAACATGGGCACAGCAACTTCGTTGGTTTCATTTTTAAGCAGTAGGTGCATACATCGTTTCCCCTCAAACGCAGGTGAACGTTGGACCTAAATTACCCAAAGGCACAGTCACGCCTCTCTGGAAGGGCAGCCGAGAAATCGCATCCATAGCTGAGCAGCCATTTCCACAGCCAGACTCAAAAGGAGCGTAAGTAATTAACGGCAACCTGCCAAAGTCAGGCTCATTGACTCTGGTTTTATGGACAGTTTTCAAGGACAGAAACACTGTAATATTCCTTGTAAATATGTTCAGACATGTGTGAGAGGATTAATCTGATTCTTAAAGGAGCCTCTCGTCCCCTCGCTTTTAAGAAAATGATCCGTTGTCCATCATGCCCTTGTCATCCAATTGTTAATGACAAAACACGGAAATATTTTTTTTTTTATTTTTCTCACTCATACCATCCCGGCATCCAGTCTCCTATTCTCGTTAGTTCTTCTACCAACCATACTCCTAATTCAGTCACTTCCACACATTTCCACCAGCCCAGCCAAAGTCATCAAGTGCAAGTATCATCATTTCTCATGACTGCGTTATTTTAGGAGCCTATTAATTGGTCCCTAGTGTTCTTTTGGTTCCTTTCTCATCCCATCGAATGATAAAGCCAAATTTATCTTCTAATATTTAAAAAAAATAGGGGTTATATGACTTCCAAACTTAAATTTTCAGTGACTTTTTCTTTAGATCATATTTAAATGTATTAATGTGACATGCAAGATCACACATGCATGGCCATATCTGTCTGATGCAATGTCATACCAAAGCCTTCTGTTCTCCTCCATGCCCCAGGCTCTACAAGCTCTCTGTCCTTCAAACACACCACCCGGCTTCCCCACTAAGAGCTGCTGCAAGTACTGCTTCTCTCTTAAAAGCTTTCCTCTCACTGCCCACCCTTTCAAAATGTTCTTACTGTAAATTGCTTTAAAAATATGTTTATAGAAAATTAGTGTAGATAGTCAAATTTTTGAAAAGGACATTATG